>NC_060257.1:32474462-32778050 GCF_921293095.1 Ischnura elegans | reverse complement strand
ACCTCGATATAACGACACTCCACGGTGCACTTATAAACACTCGTTATAGCGAATTGTCGCTTTACCGGAGGTGGAGCAAATAATAGCCAATATACCTCTTGCGAACAGATATACAGGAACAGGAGTGGTGCGGCGACAGATAAACATTATCCGATAAACGTAAGCATAAATCCAGACGAAAGGCGATGTTTTTTTGCATCACTAAATTCCCTTACTCAAATAACGACTAACTATTCAAACAATTTATAAGCGCCGCACTGAATAAAAATCATGCAAAGCATTGTTTCGTCAATCATTATATTTATCGAAAGACAGTTTACGACATAAATTTGAGACTGAGCACTCCATTAACTTCATTTCTAACAGATCGCTAGCAATTACAGAGGTTAAGGAGTCTTGATGAAAGTCTTCCGGCGGTGAAACCCTCGCTATGGCGAGAGCCAACACCGAAACGGTCTCGTTAAAACGAATTTTTTAACACGCTCATTATAGGGTCAATTGACGGTGCATCGGCTATCTCTCGTAATAGCGGGGTGTCGCTATAGCCCGTACTCGCTTTAACGAGGTTCCACTGTAGTTCATCTGCATTTTGAGGACTCATCCACTGCTATATTCAATATGTTTTACTTGACTCTTCCTCACTCATCTCTCCTTCAAATTTGTATTCTTCAGCATTTATTTTCTGCAACTCTCATTCAAGAAGAATTCTCAGCATTAAATTATTTCCTTATTACTTTCAATAGCTTGTTTCCTGACAATTCATCAATCCTGGCTTCACTTCCTCAGTTATCCATTTTCATTTCCTACAGCAAGAATCAGCATCACTTTTCAGTGGTTTCATTTCTTTACCACTCAAACATTGTGAGAGACTTCCCCACAATTTCAAAAGATCTTCACATCAATCACTGGTGTGGTTAATAATCATCCATGACATACCCTTAAATTTAATTCCTCCCATAATTTTTCAATCACATCCCATCATGTCTAAGGAGCTGTCTTAAACTAAAGAGACACTTTCACAAACACAGACCATAAATTCCATGCTCGAATAGTTTCAACATACGGGTAGACAAAGACACAAAAAGCACATGGAGGCAAACATGTAGAGAGGCTGACTAACATTTCATGCGACCCAAAAAAAAACCTGGCAAGAAGGTAATGCAGAAGGAAACAAGTATGAACAAATTGACGGACAACTTCATTCTTCTACAACATCCAATGGAGTCCAGCTTTTAAAAAGGTATCATGTCTAAGACTAATGTATTCATCCTCTTCTCGAGTTCCTCGGTTGAAGCATAGTATGATAAAGCTCCATACAAAAAAGGATTGAATCAAAAGCGTACTCACTTCCTGTTGAATGTCCAACAGACGAAGGGGAAGAAAGGGGAGGAGGTGAATTGGCAGTTGGCTGTAATAACTGCATCGTCTGATGCTGTTGCTGTTGTGATAAGTGATGATGTTGGAGATGGTGAAGAGGAACTTTGGAATTTCCATTTCCATTATAAGTTCCTACATGGACAAATTGAGAAAAATTCCTCAAGACCATTCACAGAGAAAAAATTTATCCCGCAAAAAGCTCACAGGCACAAACCGACAATGAGGACAACATGGCTTCTGGGTTCCAAAAATCATAATGGTTTATGTACTTCAAAATTCATTCAGAAATCTCAAAAACGTTCCATAAAATTCAACCGTCCTAATGTAACTAGTTACAGAACACTTCCGATGAGCAAACTCCACTGACGAGTTGGTAGTGCCAGCCGCTGGAAGAGCTTCTGAAACATCTCTAAGAGACTGCAACTTGTCCAGAAAACATTGATTTCATCATTCACTACAGATGACCGGTGATTCTTCACAGTTGTTTCCTTGTTTCATTACATGGCGTAGCGCAAGCATTTGTCCCGCTATGGGTTGAATTCATCGTTAATCTTAATGCTGGGACGATCTTGATAACTTCGTTCTTCTTGATAATGGTAATAAGAATTCAACAAGAAAGACCTGCAAACTTGGGAGATAGCCCAACAAAGGAAGGTACAGTTCATTAAGGCAATTTTATTCAAATAACCAACGAATGACAATTCCCTAATTGTCAAAGTTCCTTCACATCATCAGCTTCATGATATTCAAGTTGATTTATTGCAACTCTTCATTGCCTTTAAGATGATGAAGTCCTTTGCTGCAGATGAAGTCAAATTCTTGCTACATTCAATGTGTAATACTTAGGCCACCCTCACTTAACTTTATTTTATTTTCTTTCCTGTTACTCATAATCAACAAGTTTCTCTAAATTTAATTTTGATTCCCTGTGCATTTTGATATCTGGACTCCAGCACACTAAATCGATTCTGGCTTTACTTCTTCCGTTATCCACATGGATATGCTACAACAACAACCTGCATCACCTTTCAAAGGCTTCCATTCTTGCCAAGCCCCTACATCATTTGATTCACATCTGTTACTGTACCTAAACCTAGTTTTTGTCAATGCACTTAAATGGCCCGTTTAATGTGCACGTCTTCTAAGTTACAGCTGCTTGAACATTCTTCCCTGAGTGCATGCCATATACCCTTTAACAGTTTAATTACATTTTATTTATTCAACATCTGAAGACTTTTGGTTCCTTTTCTACCTTACCTGAAACTCATTACTATTCATAATCATGATGCAAAGAATTTTTGCAGGACATGAGGAGTTCAAAATGGTAGCACATATTTTATAATGCTATTTATAACAAGATGAAACTGGTGGTTCTTTTTAAATAAAGCCTCATTTGCATAAAATGACCAATTAATCCAATTATGACTTTAGGTTTGAATAGGAGAGCCAAAGTACGAAAGACACTGTCCTTCAGACATACCATAAAATTCACCAGGAACCCAGAAGCTATGTCAACAGCACAAGAGTTCAACTAAAGCTAATTTAGCAAGTTGTGTGTATATCATTAGTCCAAATCAACAGAGCATTGAAACAGAGATTTTACTATCCACAAAAAGACAATATTAAATTTCACCGAGGTTGAACCTCTTCAGTCAATAGAATCACACAACAAAACATAGAAACAACTGTTACATACAAGAGAAAAATACTAACTGCAGCAGTCCTGAGGGGAAAATTGGCTATGCAGACACTTAAGAGATCAAATAGAATATGAATTCCAGCAGAACAATCCCAATTGTAATTTCTAGATGCATTATTTCATTTTAGGATATCTAAAAGATCTATCTTTGCTCATAACAGGACTTGACATGTAATCCTGAGGGCATATTAGGGTCCTACTCATTAGCATCTAAAAATTTTATCATAGTAATCCATACCAGAAGTATGTCCCCAAATTTCAGGGATTCCAATTTGGAAAAAAATATTCCCTAGTGCTCAAAAGTGGTCCTCCCCAATAATTTTCTCCAGGAGCTTATGTAAAAAAAATATAGGAGGACTATACTCAGAGCAGTAAAGGTATGTCACACCTGAGGAGAACCAACATATTTTCATCTAGCACTCACTCAGCACATGCAAGCATTAACTTCCACCCTTCGCTAATTTTCTTCATTACATACAATAAACAAACACATACCTTCTGAAGATTCAGTTGAAGGTAATTCAAGTCCCGCCATGTCAATCACCTGCTGTGCCATGGACTTCAGAGATGACATGCCTTCTGCAACAACCTATAGAAAAGGTAATGATGGCATTTTGTAATTACTTCATACCCCATGTCACCCAAAGTCAAATAAATAAATTATATATTGCAACTCTAACTTAACAGAAAAATGTCCAAAGAATAAATTCTGTTACCCCCCTAAGAAAGCTACCAATTGAAATAAAAAATGAAATTTCCCAAAATGGTAACATGACGTATATGTATTTCCAATCAAAATACAAACCCACCCAGTGATGAAAAAAACAATTAAATCAGAGTCAACATTGTCATTAGAATGATATTCACTATCTCATTGGATTTACATGAATGGTTTGAATATGTGAGGGTAAAGCTCACCCTGGATTAAGCCACAAGCATGAGAATTTCAATAATTTAGTGGGGGGAGAGAGGAAGGAGGCAAGTCTTACAGTATTTTCAACATATGGTTAAAACTGCTGTCCAACGGATATTAAATATTTGTTTTTCAGGAATTTTTTATAAATATTCACCAAAATTATCTTAAATTTTACAGGAAATGCCTGGGCTCACATGAGTAGTTTGATGAGCATCAGCATAAAAATATGAACTATCAAAAATGGATGAGCAGGGGGACAAAAGATAAAAATATACTAGTTGTCAACAAAAAGAGGTAAATAATCACCAAAAAACAAAGCAGCACTTCATGTACAAGCCTCAAATATTAAGCTGATATTCTGAGCTTGATCATCTCAGCAACAGGGTGGCAGTAATAATGAATATGAGAGAATAAACAGTAGAGGTGCACCATTCACCAGTTGTAGGCATCGGTATTCTGATGGCACACATGTCAACAGTTGCACTGGCCAGAGTTGTCCCATGACGGAGGAAAAGGGTGGAGATGCCAGCAGTAATAAATGTACTAAGCCAATCGTTGTCCGTCTTCCATTGACAAGTCACATCCTCAAATTGCCATACAACATTATCACTTGAACATAAATTGTCAAAACTACTAGGAAATGCTCTTTATTTCAGAATGCCTTTTTAGGGTATGCAAATCCCTTTATTAGAATCCTAGTCATATTTGTCTGAAGATACATCCTTTCCTGACAAGGTAACCCTTCCCCCATTAGCCCTCCACCATTATTAGCTAAATTAGACATTGCAATATTTCCACAGGCTTTATTTCAACAGATGCATTTCGTTGTTACAAACAAAATTAACAAATGCATCATATACCTAAGAGTTCTTCTTTATATGTCTTAGTGCTTAAGGGGTGGGGGTAAGACGGAGGATGGGGTTTGGGTGTCAAAAAGTCTTATACAGAAGGTTTTGGGAGAAAGGGTCATTTTTTAGGGTCTTGGGAGAGGAGTGGGGGAGGGAAGGCTTGGGGGGGAAAGGCTCTAGGGTGGGGGACGACCAAAATGCTAAAGAAGACACCCAAATAACATCTTCCATCTTACTCCCTCCTCTTAAGCACTAAGACATACCGTATTTATCTGAATATAGTCCCCTTTTTTTTTCAAAAAATAGCAATGATAAAAGTAAAGGGGGGACTATATTCAGAAGCATTTTTTAAATTTTTCCCGAAACTGAAGCCTCGAAATTAGGCTTGGGACTATATTCAGAGGGGGACTACATTCGGAGAAATACGGTTAATAAAGAAAAACTCTAAGGCATATTATGCACCTGATAATGTTTTTTGTAACAGCGAAACCTGCAGTGTTAAAATAAATCATGTGGAAATATTGGTCTCATTTAACTAATACTAAGAATTTTCACTACATTGTGCCGCATATCATACAAGATAAACCCTCTGCCATTCATGGGACAACTCCTGCTGGCTCCACTGCAGTTTCAACACAAATCGTTTTACATGGGCATGCTTTGCCTAAATTACCTTGTTGCTGATGGGCCCGTTTAACACTGTGGACCCTGATTGATGCCTCTGGTTCGGCGTGGAGTGTAGATGATGTGCTTGAAGAGACGTAGATGAGGGCGCCGGTGACGAGGAGAGGGGGTTGTTGGACGATGACGAGGGTGGCGTTGGGGCTTGAGGAGGAGTGGGAGGGGTGGACGAGGGCGAAGGGTGCAAGTGGGGCGGGGGCGGATGTAAGTGATGGTGGTGACCGAGGATGTGATGATCTGAGGCACTCGTCGACACCTTGCCTCCCTGCCCACTCTGAGGACCATTCTCGGTTATCACATGGGCTGCTTGAAAGGAGAAACGGAGTATTATGAGTACACATGAGCCAGTCCTGGCACGCTTTTCAGCATTTTTAACGGTATTCATCCCTGCATGCTGGCTTTTATACAGAACAATTTCATAAATGAAGGAAAGCAAAACTGCAGTCCTTCAAACAAGGCAAGTCCCGCAAGTGTCACCAGCAGATCATGTTCAAATTTGGTCAGGTGATAGGAAATGGATACCAATGAAGTACAGCTTTTGTTTCATCTGCCAATGCTCAATACTTTTCGAGATATTAGTGGTGAAAAGCATAGGAAAATTTAGAGGGGGGGAGGGGCACGTACCCCTCCTAGACTCTCAAAAAGTAGACAAAATATTTTAATATGGTTATCATTATGTTAGTTTTGTTTTGTGTATTACGGACTCTCAATCATTTAATTTCATATTAAAATAAAGAGAATCTTTCATAAAATAATTGCTGTATCTTGTTTTTAATCTCAAGTATGAGAAGATCGTTTGCCTGTTGGACCCTTGTGCCCCCCCGCCCCCAGAAAAAAATCCTGGATCCCCACCTGATGGAAAGTAACACGGAAACGCTTTAATTCTTGCAACCAGCCACACTACAATAGGCCCTTATACTCCATATCCATAGGATGAATAGCAAAGACGGTGTATTTTTGTGGTGCATGTTGCATAAATTTAGGTGTTTCCCTGGTACTTTCCATTACTAATATCTCGAAAAGTATTGAGCGTTAGTGGCTGAAACAAACACTTCACTTAATGGGTATCCATTTCCTATCACCTAGCCAAATTTGAACGAGATTTGTAGGTGACACTTTAGGGACTTCCCTCGATAAGTCGAAATTTTCCCTCCTATCACCAGAGCATCAAACCAATCTCATGAAAACCTAAGAGCTACATTTAATATTTATAAATAATAAATTTAACTGAAATTTATTAAACCAATATGTACTCCAGAAAGAACAAAGCATAATTATAATCTAAGGTAAATCAAGGAGATTTTTTATATTTATCCACAATTTTTAACTAATTTTTAAATCTCATTTAGGCTCTTAATTTTTAAAAACCTATAAATTTATACTACTTCAATACAGTGTTTCATATTTATGAAGGTCAATATATCTGACTCTCACAACATTAAATCCAATGAAATTCTCAATAACTCAAAAACTTGCATATAAATTCTTACCTATGATACACTACTTTACTGTACAAAGAGGATAAATTATCAAATTAACTGAATATATAAAGATAATGTTATAAAAAATAAGAACATTTAAAAAAATCTAGGTTGAGGGAAAATTTAAATAAAATTCTAAACTTTGTTTTTTTAGCATGGAAGATGCCTTCTGATTCAGTTGATAAATGTGTTACTCCACCAGAAAAATACACAGCACACCTACAACACAACAATAAAGAGCAGTAAAATTAGTTATGCGGCTAGCTAAGTGGAGAAAATACACACAATTTTAATTTATAGATATTTAGGACTAAGTTTCTTAAAAAGAAATTATAGATTTATTGAGGATAAGGACTCAGCTTCAGAAAAAAATAAGCTACACCATCAGTATTTGAACCTGGAGACAAACTGATGATTCTCAAAATTTGTTTCCTGGCTTTCCTATTAAGATGCTTAACCCTTCAGCTGTTGCAGTATCAATGGTTAACAATGGCGATCAGAAAAATTAAAATGTTTCAATATCTCACCCCTTGTAATGAGCAAGCTCACCCACATTTTTGGTATATTTTGCCAAATTTGAAGAACTGTACCTTGCAATGTTTTACTTTCTGTTTATTTCAGCTATTGGCAACAAAATATACATCAAGGTTCTGAAGCCATTTATGAATAAGGGGTTGGAAAGTTGCTTTTGACACTGGTCGCTTCCATCCATGATAATTCCTTGAGTGTTATGCACCACTGCCCTAAACTCAATAACTGGGAAGCATATTCAGTATTGAGCTTAAGAACAGATGTCAGTTACTCTCCACATAGGAATAACATCAGTGCTTTCATTTCTTAAATTTGTTAGTGTATCTTTAAATGTACAATTGATCAGGGGAGTCGACTTACAAAAACAATTAGGGAGCCCATACCATGGGTTTTGCCCGGAGAAATTTTCTAAATTTTAGATGAAAAATTGCGAATTATAATTTTTTAAAAGCATTTTACAAGAGTCATGTGATCAACAATAGAATCCCGAAAACTTGATTATCGATAGCTCGACACTCCGAGAAACTCGACTAGCCTGACACATTTTCGGCATTGAAAAAGAAACAAATAATAAACATATTCACCATATTTTCGTAAAAAGCTAATTTAATTTACAGTAATAACTATGCTTACAGAGTTATGACTATTACAGAACAGTTAATATGTAGTTCTGAAAATACTAAAATTATATTTAAAGAAATGCTAAACTATCATGAAAAGAATAAATTGTTATGCACCATATTTCTCTGAATATAGCCCACCCCCCTCCCCCCCAAATTTTGAGACTTCAGTTTCGGGATAAAATTTTAAATTTTGATTTGAATTTTTATAAATTTGAATACCGTATTTCACTGAATATAGTCCCTCCTTTCCTTATACCACAGGCATTTTTGTAAAAAAAAGGGAGGACTATATTCAGTTAAATACGGTATTCAAATTTATTAATTTTCTTTAACTATTGGGGCTCTGCCCCCCAAACGAATTTTTGCAGGGGCTCGGACCCCCTCAGGCCCCATGGAGTCAGCACCTTAACATAATTAAACTGAAATGCAACTATTTCCTCATCACTATGGTGAAACCACTAGAGATCAACAATCCACTACTAAAAAAACTGGTAATGAATCACGGTGCAATCTTATCCCAAAATTTCAAAACACTGTTAATTTCCTACATCATTAGGAAAAACATAATCCTGAATGATTTTTCAAAACATTGAAATGCTACATCAAACATTAACATATGTACACATGTATTAGTGCACTAAAACCACATAAACCAATAATTATCTCGTAATATGGGACCATGTATAGGAACAGAAAAAAGTTAATCCTGTCATCTCTAGAAAAATTTACGATGCAGAATTAAGGGGGAATACGACTAACACACAAAAGGCATAACCTCAGGCCCTTATGTACCACACAATGGGATCGCTCACTAACACTCAAAATCGCAAATTATTAAAATAAGATGGTGTATGGAAGTGAAAGATCAGTTAAACATGAAAAAAAAATCTTCACATAAGCTTAAAGTAAAAAATAAAAATGTTGCCACCTATTTTTCCTGAGTTAGTAACATCATTAGAATTCTGGTTCATGAAATAATTTAGGGAGAACCGTTCACTGAGGAATGAAAAAAATAACAAGAGTGTAAACAACAACAAGACACACAAGGCAGATGTTAAGAAGAGAGGAGTAGCTGAGAGGCGATTAGTGTTTGGCAGGGGTTCGTGACATCACCATCTAATCTGTAAAGGCACTGAATTTCTATAAACCGCAGGCAAACTAACAGGACGATGGAGCCAGGAGGAGAATATTCCTGCTTCAATGCTTTTTTACCCTGACCTAAGCAAAGCCCAGTTTGAGTTCAATCATTCTCCAGTAATTCAACATGTGATCTTGACTGTCAAGATTTTATAACTGTAAATATTTTCCTCTACTTATCTAACACGAGTCAAGGCTGTCATTTTTTTGCTGCCAATAGCTTGAGAAGAAGGTGACAGATAAAAAAATTGGAAAAATTTAAGTCTATGTATTTTTCATACTAACACAATTAACAAAAAAGTTGGTGAATGAGCCAATTAAAATCTTTAAAGCCAAACAGTTAAGCACCTTATAGTACAGGAATGATAAGCAATTTTGTTACTTTGAATTAAAAAAAGGAAAGCTTTCCAAACAATGATGCTTCAATGTTTCCTTACCAATTTGTCCCTTGCCCTGAAGGATAGGCCCTACTAAGCTAATAATTGATGACCCTCCAACAGATGATACTGAATTACCCCCATTATTGGATGCTGAAGAAGAACCAACGATAGCAGCAAAATTGCCTAAGAAGAGGGAAATATAATGTATATGAGAACATAGAGAGGGCTGATGAACTTCAAAGGGAAAAAGTGCTGTGATTGCAAGTACACAATGACATACAGAGGACTCAAAAGTTGGTGCTGGTTAGATGACATTACTACAACAAATAAAAAATTTTGTAATCAGGGTGGCCAAAAAAACAAAATTCTCAAAAACTTAAGGAAAATTAAAATCCTATAGGAAGAACAGCAAATTTTTCAAGACAGTTCAAACGATTAGACCAGCGACTGGAAAGCAAGACTATTTCTGCAAACAGGGAAGTGCCTCCATGAAATAACAGAAAATGAAATGAGAATCAAAATGAGACGTTCGCGGTTGTCTCTAACTAAGAAAATAAAAAGCAGTTTTTATGATATTATAGAAAAAAATAACCGTAAAATCAAACAGCAGTAGAGGCATCAAATGAAGCTATGACAAACTAATTACATTAAGTCAGCAGAGCAGAAGATAATTATGAGAGCATATGGGATGACTGGACAACTTAGTGGGACACATTTTGAGACATGATGGCCAGATGAAATCAATCATGGAAGGACATATGGAAAGATGTGCAAGGGAGGGCCCCAAATGAGTTAGGTTATGTAGGATGTAAAAGAGAAGAAATACATCGCTATGGCAAGGCTAGAGGATACAAGAGAGGAATGGAGACCTGCATCAGCCCAGTGTGTACTTGTGATGTCAACATCTTGTTCGGTAAAACCCATCCCGGAGTTCGCTCTGAGAAAATGGGTTGGTGATGTAACTGGCTAACACACCTGACCGGCAATCGAGAGATCTGGGTTCAAATCCCGGCTAAGTCAAATATTTTTTCATGGTGAACTTCATCCACTGGTGTATTTAACTTTGCACCCGTGCGTGTCACTGCGTACAAAGTCACTTGTTCCTGCAGTGCTTTGAAATTCGTTGTCCCAAACCAGTGACAAAATAAGGGTTTTTCACCCTGACAGTGGCTTAGTAAGCACGACCCTCGCCACATGTGCCACAGTGAGGACCTCTGCGTTAACATCTGGTTCGGTAAAACCCATCCCGAAGTTCGCTCTGAGAAAATGGCTTGGTGGTGTAACTGGCTAACACACCTGACCGCCAATCAGGAGATCTGGGTTCGAATCCCGGATGAGTCAAATATTTTTTCAAGACAAACTTCATCCGTTGGTGTACATATTTAAACCAATCTTAGGATTCTTGACTGATGATGGGGTGGCTCATTAGCATGAGGAAGTCCAACATGACTAAAAATATCATAACAACAATGAACGAAGATTTGACATAGAAATAATCATGAGAAGTAGAGAAAAATGAAATAATGGTTAGAACCCATTCATAGAGTATAAAATCTGAGATGAATACAAAAAAAAATACTTGTCAACTATTCATACCATGACAGCATAGAGGAATCCTTACGAATGGAAACTTAAAAGAGGTGACCATCCTACAACTGGTCTTGGTGATGTTAATACAATCAAAGACGACGCAAGGTGAATGGAAATGAATTCATTTTCCTCAAAAGAAGAAAAACTGCAATCCATTTCAAATGTAGCCAAATCTCTTCATGAAATGGTGGTGACACTAGGGCATTTTAGGATGACACAGAATTGAGGCCTTTTTTTAATGAATGAATTACAGGCAGTCCTCGACTTCCGTACACTCGACCTTCATACAATTCACACTTTCGTACATTCCAAATTGACACCTTTTACTTGAATTTCGTACGCTAAATTCAGACTTTTCAACATTTGTCTATAATTTTTTAAAAGTCCCGCTATGCTTACAGCATGTCCCAACATTCAACTGTTTCATATGGCAGTAACGGCAGTACATGTGGAACGCTTACGATCAAGCTCAGAGTTGACTTTTAACAAGGTGATTTTTTGAGAGAGAGACAGCTTGCTATAGGCTCCTATATCAAGAGAATAAGAAAGTTGTAGTTCAGCCTTCACTGAGAGATTTTTCAAAAAAGTTGACTAGACGCCATCACACAGATTTCAATAAAATTAATAAATAAAAGTGCTCCTTTCTAATGGTGTTTTACTGTTTGAGTGCCGTTTAGGTCATGTAAGACATTTGAACCTCCAGCAACGATATTGCACAAAATATCTTGCGAATCCCGTATGTCTTTTGTCTTTTTTAAATAGCATGCGAAATATACGTGATCCCAAGTTACGCAGTGGCGAGATATCATCCACCGAGGAAAATGAGGTGTAAAAATTTAAATGTATCAAGAGTGAAGGTTCAACAATTGCATTTTGTTATGCTTCTTGATATGCCTTTTTATTTATAATGGATATCATAAGTGGAATGTCAACTGAAACACCGAGAGGAAGTTTCACTCGCTACCCGCAGCAGAATTATTTTTTTAAACTTATATTTACATTTTCTGCATATTTTCAAAAGATATTATATAATATGAGGAATTTTAAGTTTTTGTTAAACAGTAGTTCATAAAAACAAAATCTGTGCAGAAAATAAGGTTTTAGTATGTATACAGGCGGTCCTCGACTTTCGTACACTCGACTTTCGTACAATTCGCACTTTCGTACATTCAAAATTGACACCTTTTACTCGACTTTCGTACGCTAAATTCGGACTTTCGGACGCTGGTCCGTAATTTTTTTTAAATTCCCGCCATGTTTATTGCGCATCCCAACATTCAATTGTTTCAAATTGCAGTATATGCGAACAATATGAACGTATATAATGAAGGAAATTGTTGGTAATTGACTCTGATTTAGGTGATTTATTTGGGAGAGAGACTGCCTGCTATAGGCTCCTTTATCAAGAGAAGAGGAAAGCCTTCATTGAAGATATTTTTCAAAAGAAGTTGACTAGACATCATCGAATAGCTTTCAATAAAACTAGTAAGACCTTCTTTCTAATTGTGTTTTTTCGTTTGAGTGCTGTTTAATTAATGTAAACCTTCAGCAACGATATTGCACGACATATCACCCGAATTCCGTTTGTCTTTTGTCTTTTTTGAATAACATGCGGAATATACGCGATCACGAATGTCACCTGCCAAACATCGAATTTTGGTGTAAAAATTAAAAGGTATCCAGAGTGCGGGTTCAACGAATACATTTTTTTATGCTACTTGATATGTCCTTTTATTTATAGTGGACGTAATAAGTGGAATGTCAACTTAAACGCCAAGAGGAAGTTTCACTCGATAGCCAACGGAGTTCTTGTTTTTTAAACTTATATTTGCATTTTCTGCGTATTTTCGAAATAAATTATATGATTTGAGGAGTTTTATTAATATATTATTAAAATTAAGTCAATTGAAATGAATTCCGTGAAAAAAAGGTTTTAGTACGTAAATTCCACTCTTTTGGAACGTAACCCCTAATTAGTATGGAAGACAATGGTTCGACTTTCGTACAATTCGACTTTCGTACAAGTTTTCGGGAACGCATTGTGTACGAAAGTCGGGGACCGCCTGTATTTCACTCTTTTGGAACGCAACCCCTGATTATCATAGAACTCAATGGTTCGACTTTCGTACAAGTTTTCATGAACGCATTGTGTGCGAAAGGAGGGGACTGTATTGCTATTATTGTAAGTAAAAAAAACCTTTAAATAAGATGATGATGAAATGAAAGTGAAATGCTTCCCTGAACCATAGTCACAATATGGATGACGTTGAAAGACTTTAGGTCAGTTGCTTTGGATACAAATAAATGAGAGTTTTAACAACTGGAATTGTGGAAAAGGCACCAGCAGTGACAGGTGTAGAACATCTTCATGAAGTTGACACCCTAACAAGGAATGTTAGAAGTTCTTACCATAAGGAAGCATACAAAAAGCAACACATAAAGTGGCAAGGTTGATAGGAATAAGGATACAGCAATATAAAGGATACTCCTACTTATTGCAGACCGATACCTAAATGTCAAAGGTATTAAACCACTTATGAAGAACTTTTAAGCAAATAGTCAACTGCAGGGTGACAAAATCAATTACTTGAAGAGTAAAGGATTTCAATGATTAGACAAAAAAAACAAACAAATGATACTAAGCTCGCAGACAATTAAGTAAAAATCAACCTCATTATTTTGGCAGCATTAACCCTACTAGCATTCCATCCGCAAAACAATTTCGTAAAATCATGGAGGAAGTCAACCATTATCAGGCAGTCATGGGTAATTTCAAGGTTTTTAAGAAGATAATAATTTAGAGAGATTTTCCCAGTCTCCATTGATTTTATGAAGGGATGGCCACCCTGATTGTGTTTCAAAAAATGTCAAAAAAATCATGCACTAACTACACAAGGAAAATACAATCAGTAAGAAAGAAAGATGCACACTGAAAAAATTTACTTGATTCCAAAATACATTATCCTATTACAGTTGAAGACTGCACAATTGCATTGGGTTTTGAATTATGCTTAACAGCATAAAAAGACTTCTGATATAATCAAAGGACTTTATTGCATTGAATACAATAAAATAAAAGGGTTGGGCATAGCTTGAAACTAAAGTGAAGCAAACATACATGATACAAAACCTAAATCATTAAAGTAAAATTAAATCCACCAGAAGAAATACATATAAAGATCTTTCTGGAGGAGAAGTAAACTGATGAAGCAGCAAAACCTTACTCACTAAGGAGGCCATTATCCAGAATATAAGAACAAATAAACAAAGAGTGGAGACTTGCTTAGGGGCAAAATCTTTCTAGATGTGGCTCATTAGAGAAAATTCCTAGGTAAATCCTTGGAAAATGGACTAGTTAGTAAACTCATCAATCATTCGAGATGGTGGCAAATATAACTGCCAAAACATGTCAGAGTTTACTGAATTGACTGTAATGCAAACCTGATGATTATATCTGTATAGCATACATTATGAAAACCTTAAGAATAATGCAGATTTTGTTGGTTAGCATTTAGTTCTCAGTAATTTTATCACTATAAAATTAATGAACTACACCCATGTCTCGTACGGCGCAATTTCGATTAGCGCAATTTCGATATAGCGCAAATACGTTCCTCGGGGAAACATTGCAACGCAGTGTAGCCTAATCACAAATCTTAAACGCTCTCGTGATAAAACTTGAACTTGCGCGAAGTACACACGAAATTTCTATCATTTTACGCATATTAATATTATTGCTTGCCTCAAAGCTTCTTTTTTGTTTATATATTAATCGAAATCCATTGCTGAGCAATGGCCAAAAGTATTACTCGTCATTGGGTCCAGATAGCCGGCCTACCGAAGTAATTTATCTCGTTTCCTTAACAGAATGATAATATATAATTTAGATCGTTTATTAAGCGTGGGGCTAGTGGAAATGATTTTTTTTTTCAGCAATACGGTTTGAGACGTATTTTTGCCGTCATAGGTTATCGGGCGATTGACTTCCAGGTAGAGGGTCTACGCTAAAGCCTTCAAGGTCATCGGTATTCACGGGGGAGAAATGGAGTGGTGGCCGAGTTGCGCATGAATAGCATCAACACATAAAAGGGTCCGCTATAGAGACCACAACACAATGGCTTCGTTCCCTCCCCGCAGTCGTAGGCCTTCTGCGTCTCAGGAATACAGTTCAGCAGTGGAAGGTGATTTAGATAGAGCCATACAGAGTAAAAACCAAGAGAATATGGCAAAAATTTGCCGGCCTCGGTGGCGGCGGGGTAAAGTCCTCGCCTGCCAAACCGATGGTCGCGGGTTCGAGTCCCGCCTGGGTAAGTTACCCTTATCCAGGGCATGGATGTTTGTGATTGTTAAATCATATCAACCCCGATGTAAATGCCGAACAGTGCTGTTTTCGGTGGTGTGTGAAATAAATAGATAAAAAATAGGAATGCGTGTAGAAAAATCAAGAATTTATCAAGAAAAACTATAAACCTAGAAGAGGAATTGAAAGAGGTCAATCTTTGAAAATGGAGAGCGTCAAAGTGATATTGCGCGGAAGTTTAAACGCACGATGCCTTATTCTGAATAAAGACGAAGTTAAAACATCAGTGACCTCAGCCGCATCAACTTCAACCAAGCGGTCTACACATACAGAAAGTTCATAGAGAATCAGTACAAAAAGACGAGAGTGGTAATAGCTCCGAGACATTTAGTGAAAGCTCCGGTTGGTTCCAGAATTTAAACGGCAAGCAGGTATTTTCAGTGCGGCGATATCAGGTGAATCTGCAAGTGTTGATAGCGCAGTCACCACAACATTTTCTGATGAACTCCAAGCTGTGATTGAAAATGGCTCCTTTCCCCCTCAACCAGTTTTTAGTGTTGACGAGACGATATTGTTTTGGAAAAGAATGCAATCTCGTTCATTCATTTTCAGGGAAGGAAAACCTGGGAAGGCTTCAAGACATTTAAAGACTTTCACGTAGCCGCTAATGACTCGGAGGACTTCAAATTAAAATGATTTATCATTCATAAACTCTGCTAGCTATGAAATGGCATTCAAAGAAGCATTTTCCTGTTATTTTGATGAGCAACAAAAGGGCCTGGGTGACACAATAGTTGTTTTTAGACTAGTTTGAAAAATCGTCAACTGCCGGCAACGCATTACGATCCCCTGAGATAGCAGATGTTAGCCCACCCGCACGACAGGAGGGAATTTCAAAAGCACGTAAGAATTTTTTTAACGTGAATAAGTCTTTGAATGCGTGCATACTATCTTTAAAGATGTTTTAAACTATAAAAATTTATATAAATAATGTTTTCTAAGGCTTTTTATGGGAATATAGATGTTTTAGAGGAAATTCAATACCCAAGACCTATGCTACCAGGAACGCATCCCTAGCTTCCCAATGATAAAACGCTCTCGTATAACGCAAGGAACGCATCCCTTGCGCTATACGAGACATGGGTGTATACAACTTTTTGGTAAAATTTTGCATTCCAATCCAGGTGATGGTGGCTGTGAAGAACGATAAAACTTTGTGGAAGACACAATTGTAATCAAGGAGAAGTCTCGAAAAAACAGCACTACTTTGCTGAGAACATTATTCTAAATGTAAAATCATGATAATTGTTCGGATAACATTAACACTCTCTCATAAATTATTTGCCAGTGTCAGCATCAACCTTGCCATGAATTGCATTTCAAGCATCATTTGCTTACAATTTAAACAAACTGGAAGAGATGCTTTTTAAGTTTTGCTGCTTCACATGCAGCCAATTTTTGATTGAATTACATGTGTATTTTCATGGCAAGAATCAAATACAATAAAAGTTGTGATAAATTAAAAATCACTTTTGAGTACTACCCAACTCACACTGGGATTGAGGCTATGAGTTGCCTGCTGCAACCATAGACCCTAAGCAAGGCTGCATCCAATTAGTCGTAAGGTTAAATGCCCTAGTGCCAACTTAATGCAGTCAGGCCGAAAGAAAAGTTGCTTCTAGACTTAAAATTAACTGGTAGTAAATCTGAGGATAAAACTAAGAATAGCTGCCCAAGGAATGAAGAAGTTGTTTTTCCAACGTCTCACCATTCAAACTTCAAAATGGAAGACAATAAGCTTATTAAAAAAAGAACAATAATGTCCAAATGTTTGTCTGAATCTTCTTCATTTGAGTTTACAACACAAACTAACAAAGAATGACGTGCTACCTTTCTTTTTTAAAAATTATCTGCTGTTAACATCCTTAATTTAGGCATTAAATTGGAAATTATGATACAGTAATTAATATATAAACTAGGTACTGAATTATAAGTTTAATTATTTACAAAACTTCCATCAACCCAAAAACCATTTCAGGTCACCAATAACCATTTCACCACATATATATATCAGCCTAATACGGTATTATATTACTAAATAATAATTCAAATGAAGATCTTCTTTATAAACTTCAAACTTCTAACTACCAATTCTAAAAAAATCATCGCAATATTCACATGAAATCTTCTCATTCACTCCAGAAATTAAGCTCCTTTTCACTTCAAAATAACTGAAAAACAAAGAGTGAAAAACAGGCAGATGCACCATGTGGCATTTTTTAGCACCCCTCCACCACAAACTTTTACCTTCCAAAGACCTATACATACTTTCCATAGGCAGTTTAACCTGTGGAATGAGGCACAGGACTTTGGCTAAGGATATCTAGCTAAAGACAGCAAAAGAGCCTCCGACTCATAATGCCAGCGACTAAAAATGCCAGAACTACAACTGGCAGGACTAACAATGCAGAGCCTACAGCAGAACCCATGAAGCTTACTCCAGCCCACCAACATGTCAATACTTAAGCCTGAATTACTCAATAATTTTTTTCGTCCCTCTTAGACCTCACTCGAGCGGTCGCTTTTCAGGACCGGAAAATGATCCCTCGAGGCATCACATTTTTGAATCACACGGTCATTACTTCCATCACTTTATGGCATTCTCACAGCAAGTTGTTCAAATTTACCTATGTTGTTACCACAATTTTCAAATGCTTCACTTCAACAACTCTCTGCGGCCATGTGTTCTGACTGGCTGATATGCTGTTTCAATGACGGTTTCAGCGACAGAAATAGCAACATGCCGATTGATCAAAAAAGTGATGGGAATCCTCATCACAGGAGCCATCGAGAAAAACAATCGTGCAAGGATAGTACAATACGTGGATTTTTTGAGGCTCTTAGCCAACATTCCCCAGTCTGCAATGAGAATTGGTCGACGAAAATCCAACCATCGCTGCCCTCTCCCTTCAAGCACTCATCCTCCTATTTAACCTCCTCCATGGCCGCCAATCAGATGAGTAAATGATCCACTCATTCCACTTGGACCCAGGTGAGAAGACTACCGTATAAGCGCGTGTAAGAGGCGCACCTTTTTTTCCAAACATTACAGCCGAAAATGGGGGTGCGCCTCTTACACAAACTTCTTATCTTCCCCCTCCCCTACCCGGTCGCAAGTCCAAGGGGAACTGAGGGGCATTGGTTTGCAGCGTGAGTCAGTCATATGAAACCCTGGATCAAAATCAAGCGGCAGGTAGGGGAGTTTCTCCCTTAGTGACGTATTTTTAAAATGCTCCTGTTTGAATTTCTTGTAAGCATCGCGCCGTCACGTCAGTACCCCAGAGGTGAACATTGAAAAGATCGCGCGGGGTGATTCGCTCCGGAGCGCGCGCTAAATTTACTGCCACGAGTCATTTATATCCCGCGGCATTTATACTGCATATAGTAATCGCTTATCAAACGTATAGAAACGCGTAGTTTTGAAGGACATACCTGATTCGTCAACATCTGTCTTGCCGAGCAATTTCCATTACGCTGAGCACCTGATTTTTCAAAAATTATCTTCAGACGCTAATATGAGGATTTTTGCAACTGAAAATTATATTGGTGTCAAAACCTGCGGTTTAAAAAATTCGAACGAATGTGTTCATTGTTGGACTAGCGGTGAAGGAGAGGTCGAGGGGAAGGAGCGCACTCCATATTTCAAGCTACGAGGCTATAAGCGAAGGAGCAAGGGAAGAACACGTCCGATCTTGCGTGTGACGTCGTTGCCTTTAAAGTGAAGAGGCGAAGGCACAGCAATGTGATATACGCAGTTTGCGTTGCCTGAAGTTTCCAGTCCGTCTCGTCTTGTTTGAATGCGCTTATGCTACGCTTGTTTCTTCCGAAATTGTGCTGTTAGGACTAAGTTGAATATTAGTAGCTTTGTTTTAGCTATAAATCTTTGTGTCAATCAATTAGAGCTCAAAAAACTTAACTGCTGTCAGATATACGTCGCGTTAGGTCCAATTCTTTTTATAACCTCGTGCGTGTCATACAATTGCTGAAAGATATCGAGACATATTTTCAAGCTCAGAAGGTGACTCACCTAGCTTTTGACCTCCAGAAACTCGGAGAATTGAACCTGGTAGACCGAAAAAGGTCAGTTGGTGAGATGGGGTAGGGATGAAACGCGTTTCCATTGATCCCCTGTAACTTGATAATTTCCTATTTTCCTATGGAGTCCCGGAAAGGAAAAAAACGGCCCCTTGCACACACACCGAATTTGGACGGCCGGTAAAATATCGGCCGATATTTTACTGGCGAAGCGATGCTTGCACACACGCCGGATTTTTACCGGTCAAACGATAAGTTGCTATGTTTTTGAGCCGGCGACGGCGATCCACAGTGACAATGGCCGGCAGCTAACCGGCATTTAGCCGGTGCCGGCGCGTGTTCGGTACGTGTGCAACCTCCAATGCTCTCCCATTGTTCACTATTGGAATGTGGACGGCCGATATTTTACCGGCCGTCCAAAATCGGTGTGTGTGCAAGGGGCCTTAAATCTACGACGTGGTTATTTTCCTAAGGCGCTGAGATTGCCCCGATTGTTGTCCTATCTCTTGGGAGGGTTCATGCTATGTGCCTGTCGTGTTTTGCCTTAAAATTTTCCACGGCTGTAATTCTATTGCAATACTCCAGCGAGAGCTTTTAAACGAAATTGTTCGTGAGTAGGACAAGCAACGTAGAGCGATGACGTATGCGAAGAGAGGATCGGAACTCTTTCTACTCCCTCTTATGCCGCTATTATGGCCGCAGTTATCAAAATTTCTTCTTTCAAATAGTACTGAAAGAGGAAATTTCGATAACTGTCGAAATTCCAGGCATACGTCTGCAACACCGCACGATAGGATAAAAAAAATAACGTAAAATTTTTTTTCTTTATAGCTTCCTTCCTCAAAATAGGGGTGCGCCTCTTACACGTGTGCGCCTCTTACACAAGCTTATACGGTAACATAAGAAGGGGAGCCAATAATGCAATAAGGGGAGCATTGCTATTTCCCCAACTGCAGTATTTCCTCCCTTGGCTTATTACCTGTTTTGCTGGAGTTCCCATTCCATCCTGAAGTATGTTTAAGAAATAGACCAGTTTCTGAGTCCAATGACCTTCGTTAAATGCCACCTACCACCTCATCTCACAAACAAGGCCTATCAAGAAGCCCATAACACTTCAACACTCCCTCCAGTAAAGACTCATGAAAATCAACTTCCCCTATTTGATGGCTACCAACTTGTGTAAATCCCTCTAGGCTTTCAACCTTCGTGCAGGTACGATCGATACAGAAGAAGTGAAGTCTAAGAGTTGTCTTGATCTTTTTAATTGGTTTGTACTTGTTGTTTCTGACCTGAAATAAATAATTTAGGCGCTTTTCCTAATGTTATATCTGTTTTATGTGGGGTTTCATTCACTCTCTGTCACTGAAAAATGGAAAGAGCTTTTGTCGACAGGGCATAACCTAAAAATTTGACCATTACGTTCAAATTTTAAACAGTGAAAGCAAGTTTATAAACTAAGAACACAATGGAAATTGATTATTAATACGGCAGAAGACATAATATTGGACTTAATGTCTTGCTTTTACATTTTTGCAAAACCCTAAACACTATAGGATAAGCCCACGACACTTCATTGCTGAGATACCTTACTCCCGCAAACCTACTTTTTATTTCAAAGCGGATGATGCCGAGTACAATTCTAACTCATTGAAGGAAGAAAAAATGTTCGAATTATTTATTTCCACACCCCCGAAAACAGGACTATTTTGCCTTTACATTGGGGTTGGTGATAACATTTAACAATCAAACCTGCACAAACATCTATACCCTGGATAAGGGTAACTTACCCAGGTGGGACTCGAACCTGCAACCTTTGGTTTGGCAGGCAAGGATTTTTCCCTGCTGTCACCAAGGCTGGCTCTCAGAATATGAATACAACTTCAAACTAATTCTAATAAAAGCAAAAATCTTCCCAGTAGGATATTTGCAAGCCCTCAACCATATAAGAGTAGCATTGATGCCTCAGAGCCCCTCTAAAAATGCACATTAGTCTTTGTAATCCACATTACAAGTTTCTGTGTGCTTTTTTAACCCGATGGAACCAGAAAAATACTTTACCTGCCGTTTTCCAGGTAAATAACCATTAGCAATATATCTCGGCTTCTTAAAGACCATCAAAAAACAAATACATTTGCAATTACTTCCCGACGCTAAATTATGGAGAAAACTCAATGCAATTATGCTTAAGAAAAGGAGAGTCAAATAGGAAGAAAATTTATGAAGCTAATCTAGCTGAAGTGATAAAGAAATGCTTACTCACCAGAAATTCCTTTTGAAGTAATGCCCTTTCCCGGCACCAAGCTTGCCAAATTGCTGCTACTGTTTGTCGCTCTGACAGCCATTGGCTTCACTGGCTGTAAAATTAATACACATAAGTTTTATATATATAATATAATAATTGTTTATTACTCCAAAAAATATAAGTACAGAATAGAATTAATTACCGAAAACGGAGTAACTTTAGGTAGCCATTAAGGACAACCTGTTTTTTGGCTACCATCATATGCTTAGGGTCATGCTGACATATAAACATTTGAATTGAAGTAAGCACAACATTTGAATTGAAGCGAGCACAACATTTGAATTGCAACAAGAACAACATTTGAATTGAAGCAAGCACAACATTTGAATTGAAACAAGTACGTACATATATATTACATGGTATTACATCATATAAATCAACAGTTATGTGATTTAACTTAAATAGCAAGCTTTCCTAGTGAATCAATCACCAAACAATGCCATGGATATAATTAAACAAATATTGTAAGAAAAAAACTAGTGATGGGTCGAATGGATTCCTTGATTCAATGCCAGAATTGAAATGAGAATTTACCAAGGTGAAAAATCAATTCCAATTCCAGTAGTACTTCAAGCCACAAACATATACACAACAGTCATTTGAAAATTTGCACCACGCAATTGTAAAAACCAAACATCTTCAAATCAGCGTAATGACCATTTCTTCCATGCCATAGTGCCATGGTGATGAAAATTCACTAACTCTTGATTTACTTTGTGGTATTCCATTATAAGTTTTCCTGGATATCAGACAATTACTTATACCTGAGTTCAGCATTCTTTCGGGCTGCATCCGCGTCCGTTGTCGAAGAACCACAACAGTACGTTCCCTGATTGGTCAAAAGAAATCCACCGAATTGGCGCCAAAAATTGACTGTATAAGAGAGGACTAAAAGCTTCACTTCATCCTTCACCTGAGGACGCTGGCAGGAGAGCTGGCGAAACTGTTGTGGTTCTTCAACAACGGACGCGGATGCAGCCCGAAAGAATGCTGAACTCAAGTAATCACCGCGGAAACCTGCGTACGAACAAATTACTAATACCACTTATTTTTTATCAGAGCGCGACCCAGGTTTCCATGAATTATCATCATTTTCAGGCGCAAACTATGATTATTAAAATTAAATTAGGTGGAAATTATTAAATGCTTTACTGCACAACTTAAATTAAATGAATTAGCAATTACTTTATAATTAGAATTTGTAAAACGTAAATTTCATCATGCTACAGGGAGTCAGAAAAAGAACAACTAATTTTGCCTGCATTTGAAAGTACTCATACGTTCTTCTTAATGTTGTTCTCGTTGACTCATCAGCTCTATACATATTTAAATGCTTACTTTCAAAGATATTTTTTGTAAAAATGTTATGAAGAATTGGATCAAATAATGTGCAAACCTTTACATAAGATGTAACTATTCACAATGGATTTACAGGGAATCACAGATGATTTTGCTGTATATTCGAAATTTGAATAATTGATAACTTGTGCCATCAATCATCGAATAGTATAAAAAGGTCACTATTCAAGGTATTCGGTGATATGACTATTTCAACGTCCCATCCCTAGTAGATACATTCAAGAATATAACACCTAGCCTTAGTTAAGAAATATGTAACCAAATTATGACAACTGAAATAATTCCAGACTCAGACCAGAAATTTAACGCTAATACCCAGATTCCTAGATTTTAAACAGATACACTACTGATTGTATTTTTATCATCCTATATATATCAGTATGTATAAAATTTGTAACAATCTCTCCATGGCAATGGGAGTCAAATAATTATGGACAAAATTTATGGAAGACAAAACGTAAATAAACAAAACGGGAGTACTGCAGAATGGTGGTGCTTAATTGTATGAGTTGTTGCTCTCAATGTTTATACCAGAAGTACTTATTAAGAGTGTTTACAATTTGTGTAACTAAATTTGACAAGTTAAGGTATGTGTCGTCACACATGATTTTTTTTGTGGGGGCTTATTCAGGGCTATTTTGTTTAATATTACGAGTTAATTTGATTTGATGAATCAAAAATGAACGTTACAAATTATTATTGAAGTTTTTATGCCACTTCAAGTGTGTCCAATCCACTTTGCTGTTTTGGAATCGTGTCAACTCAATCAAAACAAAGCATTCTATTTTATCAAGAGATATTACAGTTGAGGACCTCAAATCAGGAAAGGTGGGGACCCAAGGGTTATTAGATTTCTGGTTTTTCTGGATTTCTGGTCTTCATGATATATTTTGTAAATTAATTAATTTATAAGTGCATTCAGGCTCCTGTGCTCAATATTTGAGATCCCTACATGTCCCTATCCAGGTTTTTAGCATATGTTCATAGCGTGTGCTAACTTCCTGCTCGTCCCAGAACAAGGCTCGAAGAGTGGTGCCACGAGGTGGCAAGTCGAAACACTATGCAAAGGAATTTTCAAACATTCCGGTTTTCTGGTATACAGAGTTTCTGGATTCCAGATTTGAGGTTCTCAACTGTACATATGTACTCTTATAAACAGGTGAATCCCCCAAAATATTTTAAATCAATGAGGCACCGAGTCAACTCTGGAGGATACGCACATACATCACCAAATCTGGAGATACCTTTGACTCAGAGTCCAGAGCACCTCCCGCCGATCCACCCTTCCTCTTCGGCCTCTCCTCCCCTATCCTCTCGCCACTCGATAGAACACCCGACCCATCGACCGAGTGGTTGAGATGCTGGTGGGACACATGCGGGAGGTGCGGGTTGGGGGCTGACGACGACGATGACGACGAGGATGACGATGAAGACGATGACGAGGACGAAGAGGACGACGAAGAGGATGATGATGACGACGAGGAACTGTTGTGCATGGGGGGTGGGGGAGGCGGGGGCGGTGGGGGAGGGGGCGATGATGGGTCCCCGGAGGGCAAACCATTGTTGCTCAACGGGCCACCGGGCGAGTCGCCCACGGATGCCGTCGATGAAGGAGATCCTGCTGTGCCATTGTCATTGCTGCCATCTGTCACAGAAGATGCCGGCAACGTCACCTGGAAATGCATTTAACAAATTATACATTATTAAAACATACATTATAACATACATATAATTTATATTATATTACATATTTTAACTATAGTGAAATAGGATAATGTCAATGACCAAAACAACAGACATTTTGAATGTTTAGGGGTTGCCAGATTTACATCTACTTATTTTAAAAAAGACTATTTCTTTCTTCAATAACATTTCTTGTATTTTGTCGTACTGTGTGCACAATAATACTAAGTAAGTATCAGAAGGATGGGTTTTATAAATTCCAATTAGTTTAAAGTCAAAAAAACCATTGAAAATGTAATATTAATCTGTGAAAGTACTTAAGATGATATCCTATCAATTGGGAGTGAGTGCATTAATGCTTATGACAATATAAAGAAGAACATCTGTCTGCAGTAGATGTTAATTGGAATGAAGTGGCAGTCCTGTAAAGGTAGCAGAAGATTTGATAGTTGATTCCCTCTGCCTCAAATTTATCAACAAATTAATGACTAAATCTTCTGGCATTCTTTACAAATCAATAGAAAAAACCGTTGACCATATCAACTCATGTAAACAATAGCGACCATATTTGTTTCATAAGGAGTCCCTGGAGCCTCAACCCACTTTACCCAACTGGCATATAAGTGATTGCGTTTTAACAGCCAAATGATCTATTCCCCAGTGCAACAATAGAACTAAAAAACCATTGTTTCCGTGGTCATTAAGTAAAATAAACTCAAGAGATATCATCTTTTTTATGCATGCATCGAAAATGAAGCAAAGTTATTCTCACCCCAGACAACTCAATTTCATCAAGGCCAATGATGTCATCATAGATGTACTCATTCTCTTCAAAATCCGGATCTTGTGATGATTCAATATAATACTCCACATCATCCTTGATCCTTTGTATCTGCATTAAACAAAAAATAAAAAAAAAGAAGCTGACATTAGGTTATTATTCAAGTAACAGGCAAAAAAAACTATCATCAGACAAAAAAGTGTCTCATATTGATACATTGTATATTGCATTTGGCCATAACCATTAACCCTCAAGTCACACCTGTCGTCCAAATCTTTTTTGAATCACCAATATCAAATAAAAATAAAACTCAAGAGCAAAATTATTTCCATGCAAAAATAAGTGACTGCATAAGTTGAAGTTTTTCAGTGACTGAAAATTTTCTGTGACCTGTCCACACCGAAAAGTGTGAAAAGGTCAATTTTTTATTATAACCAGTAAAAAAAACGTGATGAGAGCAATTGGATTAAGGAAGAAACAGCGATACTGGACACCAAAACATTGAGTAATTTTGACCTTTCTTTTGATGTTTAGATAAGTCAGAGTTAATTTTACACATGAGCAATGACAAGAATACCATAGAAAACAATAATGTTCTTTACTTTGATCAGGAGGAAATACCTTATCTTATTCAATGCAACATTCATATTATATCCTTTACACAAATATGTATTATTTTACTACAAAAAGCTAGTGCATGTAATTGTAATCAATACCTGAACTTATTTAGAATATTTATGCCAAGAATACATTTTTTCTATTCATTGTACCATGCGTGCAGTACTATTTTTACAGAAGGCGGACTATGTGCCTGTATATGTGTAAATAAATACAAAAATACAATGAACTTCATAAAAAATCTATCCCCAATGCAAGAGGTTGATGGTGAACTTAGGATACAGACAGGCACTTTGATTAATAAATATTCATAGCCATATGGATACAGTACCTGCCCTACTTCCACAGACATATTATCCAGCATCCTTAACAGTGTTTCAAGCTTTCGTATGTGGTGCCTGTGTTTTTCAAGCTTCCCTTTCAACTCTTCCATTCTTTCCGCCTTTTCCCTGTCCTGCCTCTTCTTTTTGGCTGCTAACAGAGATTCAATTTCACTTTCAAACTGGTCCACCTGTAAAATAAAGTGCAAAGAATGTCACTTCATAGGACAATAATTAGCTTTAGGTATAAAATCAGTTTAAGAACTTATCAGAGAGTGACATCTATCTTGGTATACGATTCAATTACAGTGGAACTTGGTTAGTACGTTTCTGAAGGGACCACGAAAAATGAACGTACTAACCAGGAAAACGTACTAACGAGGAAAGTAAATAATAGCAGTCCGGGTTATTGCAATCTGTGGAAAAGTCGTCATAATTACAATTACTATCGGTAGTTCTCATAGGATCGCCTACCTGAACTCTTTTCACATTTAAAATCAAGAAAATGAGCGCTACCATGAAAAACAAACCCTTTTCTGAATAAAAATCGCAATTTTTCATGGACATCCCGGAGACGATTTCATGATTACGGCGTCTATCTCCCGTGATTTATATATATTTACAGAACGAGGACGAGTGAAGCTCAGACAAGCGAAGACAAGTCATTTTTCTTTCTCACAGCGTACTCGGAGAATATAACAACAACCCGGAGTAGGTCAACTGGTTTTTTAAACATCATAAAAATTGGGCAAAATTATATTGACTTTCAAATTACGGCAACAGCCGTAGACATTCGCTTCTGGAATGATACCATTTCGATTGTAAAATCGATCGATATATCGACTGATGACACGCAAGATTATTAGATTACGACGTAATTACAAGAAAATTTTATATTAAACAGTTGAAATTTACATTCAAAATTTGTCTAATGTCATCTGCTTTCGTTCCGAGATCAAGTATTTTTAAGCTAAGCTTCGCGTGGAGATCCAGAGGATCGTCTGCTCCTGCAACAGTAGTCAAGTAAATACGCACGACGTCGAGTTTATGGAGCAGTACTGCTTTAGATAATGTGGGAATTGTCTAATACCGTTAAGACTCATTTCTTCATCATGATAACTCGTGCAATAGCAACAATTGCCCACTCACGAACTTTATGCGCAGCAGTGGGCACTCCCAAGCGCTCCAAAGGCAACAAAAGGTGAGGAGCTCGGGGTGGGGAAAATTGGGGCTTCTTATTGGCTGTAGTTTTTCATAGTCAGACATTCCCGAAAAATGGCCGCATTTTATTATTCAGCACGTCACAAGAATTCAGAAATGCATTTGGATAAATTACGGTAGAAGAAAGAGATGTGGAATGAATGGAAGAATGTTAATGGCTAATAATAATAAATTAAATCATGAATTCAGACGTTTGCGACCCTTAAGAAGACACTAGAGAACGAATTGCGGGTTGCGTCACGGCAAGCAATTGAGCGTACTAACCAGGAAAGCGCAATTTTTTCAAACGTACTAACCAAATTCTTTTACCTGTATTTTGTTCGGATGGTACCGGGACCGAGGGAAATCGCCGTACTAAGGAGGAAAACGTACTAAGGAGGAACGTACTAACCAAGTTCCACTGTATTTTATTCCACTGTAAATGCAAAGAATAAGAGTTGCATGTAAATCAATGATTAATTAATTTTAATCATACCTATAACAGTAATTGCCTATCATTCATTTCCTTCAAAAACAAGAGCACACTGACAAATTAGCACCCCACAGAGAAAAAAAACTGAATACAGCATGCTTTCCGCAACCCACAACAACTTATATACAAAAGGCTACACAAACCCCTTCTCGTTACACCTGTCACTCCAAGAATTGACCTTATTAATTCCCTAACGAAAGAAAAAATGGACGAACAAGGCATAACATCCATATACACAACATGTCCTAAAATTTCATAAAGTTTTTCCAAAATAAAGAAGAACCCCTGCCTAAAAATCTCTTAGAAAACACAATGGGGGATAACATTTTCACTTAGATCATTTGTAAACGGTATGAAGAGATATCATCCGAATGATTTTCATAACTCTTGCATGGTCCTCATTTCAATGAAAGTTTTAGTTTCTTGACCATACTAATTGAAAAGCATTTCAAGATACAGTATAGAGCTACAACTAACCATCCTTATGGAGAGCAAAGCCTAGAGATGTGCGAGTACTCAAGAGTCGAGTCGATTCGAGAAGATTCGAGTCGAGTAGTTGGTACTCGAATCGAGTGCTTCGTGTACCATTTCGAATATGCAATTGTGTAGTTTTGGTTACAGAGCTGTCAAGGAAGAGCTATCATCAAATTTGTTTAGGAATCATCATCAAAGCTCAAGTAAACTATTGCTTTTAAAGTTGATAAATCATTTTATTGCCTTGGCCAGGGAGTTTCAGCTTGCTTTACACATTGCAGTCAACTAACATAACAGTCGACGTGAGCACTGAATACCTTATTGTCAGTGGCGGCAGCTGACCCTCTTCCAAATCGGCCATATATTCAGAGTAATTCGAGTGGACCGTGTCGTAGCTCATACTTCCTGATGTGATGCTTTTACCTAGTCTACTTTCTTTGCACAAATGCAGAGAGAATACGTAAAAACTAAGATTTATTGGAAAAAATGTAACTTTTAGGTTTTTCCTGTGTTTGATGGCAAAAGTGGTGCCATCTTTTAGCCTATATGAGTACTACTTTGTCTGAGTGTTGTTTATTCCCTTGCTGAAGTTTTGTTTCCTTCTTGAACACATAGATTAAAAGTCGTTAAGGTAGATTAAATGAAGTGAGAAATAAAGAATGGTTTATTTTAGTGTACACAGCTAAAGCTAAGATCTATTGTCTGTACACTACGTCCACTTAAATTCCACGATTCAAGATCCATGAAAATATTTCATATAGTTTTAATAAAAATTACAGAGGTATGCAAATCTTGCAACTTTGGCTAGAAAGTAAGTACTCACACATTCTAGCCACACCAGTGAGTAGCAAAAGACAATTTTCGGCAGGCATTTATAATGTAACATGGAGACATCAAAACCTGCTGCCTGAACATGTAGAACAATTGGTTTTTCTGCATGAGGATTTGAAAGCATAAAATCTTACATGATTCATTTATCTACATAATCTTTATTATACCTACGCAAATGACATTACTCAGGGCTCTTTCCAGCAGTTTGGATACATAATTAAATTAAAGTATCGACATATTACTAGAGGTTAATTCATTTCAATAATGCAATTGGAACTTTTTAAGGCACATTCATTCATCCCGTAATTCTGACACAATTACAATCAACGCTCCTCATCGTCTTTTCCTTTTTACATAAGGCCAAGCATTCAGGACAGAAAATTCGTTAGGGGATAGGAAAAATGAGAATATGCGGTGCATGCATTGTTATATTGCCTGGTCCAGAAATTAGCATAATCGACTCAACTTGATACTCGCGAGTAGTTACCACTCTACTCGATATCAAAAATTATGACTCGCAAATCCCTAGCTAAGCCAAAATGAACACTCACAAGAGAGAACTAATCTATCCACCATCTCTTTCTTAACAATTTTCACTATGGTTTCAGAGTCACACTTTAATTGCCTTAAGAAACAAATTGTTTTTAGATGAACAAGGGAGAATGGTAAAGGACAGGAAAATATGAGTATGGGAGTATGGAGGGGCTTGCTAGGGAGGTGATAGACGCACAATCCCATCAACAGTTTGAGAGAATTCTTCTCAGGTTTCCAACTTAATTGGGGTCTGCATGGTGGATAGATGTTTGAATAGTCTCCCAACAAAACATCCGCATCCATCATGCAGATCCAAACCCAGTTGGAAACTCAAAAGAAATCCACCACAATAATTCATGGGAAAAGCTTTAGATCCTTCAATCGACAGTTTATTGAATGACAGATCATAGAAGAGAGAAGAAGAACACTCATGGTCAGTAAAAAAAATCAAATAAAGGTAATCTCTTTTACCTGGAGATTGAGGGAATCAATAGAAGCCGCTAACCACATGGACATGTCTTCCCTCTCCCTCTGGGCTGGGTCCACTTTGTGTGACTGGCCGAGCCCTTCTTTGGAATATGCCTTTGTTTTGGTCTCACGCTCAACTACCTTGAAGCGCTCCATTTGCTAAAAATGGTATAATTATGGCAAAATTTTAATACAGGGTGTAGGGGCCTATTTTTTTGCTAGAGGAATTAAAAAAAAGAACATAGGTGTCATTGGCCAATTATAAATTGGCCAAGACATCTACCTTCTCGTATTTAATTAGGATACAAACAAGGGTATTTTTTGGATCCATCAAAAATGTTGGCAAGAATTTATTCACTGCTTAAACATTCTGGTATAACTAAATGGAACCAAGATATATGGAAAAAAATCACAATGTACATTCCACACTGGGAATTTATTAACACATATGGTAATATAATTAGTTTACCTTGATAATGATATAACAGTACTGTACCATGGTCAAAGTGTTAATAAATATTTTGTGAGGAAAGTACAAAGCTAATTCTATTTAGCTACGAATCTTTGGATAATTTTTCATTCCAATGAACCAGGGGTACAATAAAGTAGGTGTTTTCAGGGAGAAACCACCCCTACCTCCCTACTTGAGGTTGTTGAACAATTATGGACTGGACAAGGCAGCGATGGATAGCCATTTTTCATCCAAACCCTTTCTTCTACCAACCGAAGATTTCTGTATTATGGTAAAGATGAATATTCATGTCTTCAGGGTTTCCCACAGAATTGTCCCATGCTAATGGGGAGATAGTTTTATCGGTGACACAATGATCTCCTAACACCATCCACCAGAAAATGTGCCAGCAATTCCCCCCCCCCCCCAAAAAAAAACTTTATATCCACCAAAGTGTTACGACAGGGTTCCTGCAGACTTTCCATTTCAAATTTCCTGAATTTCAGTTCAATTTTTTTTTCTGACTTTATATCAATGGCAAAGCAGTCATACTTTAAGATTTTTATGGAATAATGCAGAGAGGCATATTGTGAAATTAAGTTCAAGCAGTATTAGTGAAGCAGAAAAAAATGAAGGAGCACTAAATCAGCACATTACCCTGTGCCACCCAGCCAGAAGGGCAACAAAATGCTGCCCTCACCACTCACATGCAGCAATGCTCATTGCATTCAACTATGACTCTTATCTTTTTGCCATGCCTCTGGAGTTACCCCTTAACCATTACTTAATTTCCCAGAGATTTCCAAGACTTCCCAATTTCCATGAAAGCAAAAAATGAAAATGGAAAATCAAAATGTGAATCACCTTGATGTAATGTTTGGTTTTTTCCCAGCAAACAATAGCAGTGAAATTTATCTGGTCTCACATTGAATAAGGTCACCCACATCTCCATCCAATGTTTCGATGTGCAACCACCCATCACATTGCCCAATGTCCTCCAGGTTCAGGAATCCAATGTTTGGAATCCTGGAGGACGATGGCCGAGTTGCACATCAAAATGCCAGAAGGAGATACAGAGGATCATACACAGTGTCAGATCAGAGAAACCTTCACTGTGATTCCCTTAGAAGCAGGTTCCCTAAGTTTATGAATTCTACTCATTCCTAATTATAACCGAGAGTAGCATTAGAAATATTAATTGAACTTGAGAAAGGTCAGATTGATGTATTACAGGCAAGGAAATACATAAAAAGTAAATTACTTTAAAGAAGGTTATGAAATAAAAAAATTAATGAGCACACATTACTTTAAACAATAGCACAGAGAGAAAAATTTATTAACCCCTTTCACTCACAAAACAAGGCACATAATAAATGCGAATTAGCTGTATAACTGATGTGGAGAATATTCACCGTTTCAATAAGCTTGCGATGTTCAACCAGAGATGACTTATCCTTGATGTCCTGAGAAGCCAGCCACGTCTTTATCTGGTCCCTCAGTCGTTGGAGTTTCTTTATTTCCTTCTTCAGATCAGCTTCGTATTTTTCCTTCTGGTTTGAGTTGGTGGCATGCTGCACTTTTTTCCAAGTGTCTTGAAACGTATCAACTCCCTCGCTTACCTTCTTAAGGCAGCGGTCTATCTCACCTGCAGAAAAGGAAAATTCTCATCAATCAACTTTCCACAGCACACACTGATGGAATACAGAATAGTCCCATAAATAATGAACCCAGCAACTTCAAAATCTACAATGCTTGACATTGGTACAGCCAAAATTGCACGAGTTCCAGTGACTACATACAAATCGACTTGTTACAAGCAGTACCTTGAAAAACAATCACCAAGTTGCTGGTGTGTACAAAGTAGGGTTTCTAATCTCTGACATTGGCTTATTAAGCATGACCCACTTCTGCACCACAGTGTGGAATTAAGGCGTCAACACCTTTTTCAGTAACAAGTCTGAAATTCTCCTGGGAAGAATTTGACTCAGTGGTGTAACTGGTACCAGACCAGCAATATGAAGATTTGGGTTTGAATCCCAGCAAAGCAATAAGTTTTTTTTTCATAGAGAATTTCACCTTTAGTGTACTCAATCTAGGTGGTCATAATTTTGTAAATACTCTACGGAAGAAAATCCAATTGCCCTCACTAGAGATCGGACCTGTGTCCCCCAATTCTCTCCAGAAGCTCTGTCACTTAATCTACCAAGGATTCCTCTACCTAGGCCAAGTTTTGTTGGCTTTCAAGGAGAAGGTGATGCATGCAGCCACCCTGAGGTAGGCATACATTGTCACAAGATAGCATGTTTGTCCACACAGTCCTGAGGCTTAAGTCAGAACTTTGAATGATAGAACTTCTAACAAACATATTGTTTAAAAAAATAGCCACAAATATTACAATAGAGAATATTACAATTCTCTAGTTGACCTGGTGTCGTCACCCGCTGCTTATTTAAATTGGTCTATAAATGAAACCACTTCTGTCACTGAGGGGGAACACAATATGAATTTCGAGGAGGAATAAGCTATTAACCAAAATTTATATTTGAGATGAGAATTCATAGCTTTTTAATTCTATTTACTGCGAGTGCAAATACTCTACAGCATGCAATGGGTATTATGGATCACTCTACAATTATCACTGCACTGCGGACCTTTTTGAAAAATGTATAAAAATGTGCTGTAAGATACAACATAAATCAAGCTTATATGGCACAGACTAGGATGTTCCCTATGCAATTTCCCAGGAAATACAGAGTTACCTGTAAGTGTACATTATGTGTGAATGTTCCACAGAGGAAAAGCCATTGCCTTGACTCATATTTACACAAATATTCAAACTCAATACCCCAAACTCAGGCTGGCTGCTTGAAGGTTGAAAAAGAGGACTCACAATATGAGTCAGGGGTATAATCATATGCTTCTGCATCAACTTTAAGATAGTCACTCCCAAAGAAAATTCGAACTCCCCAATGATATGCCACGAAATCTGGGTGTGAGACAGGTTCAATGACAAACTTAACATGATAAAAATCCATTATCTATAAGATCACGGCAAGGTGCGCCAGGCACCTCAAAACATATTTTCTCTGATTATTTTTTCTGTAAATATCTAGGGTTTCTATTGTCTGATCCTACCTTGTTTCCGACAACTTGCTGAAATAGGCATATTGAAATGTCAATTTTCCCTTTAAGACCCATAAGTGGGCATCCTATAATAGGGGTTTCCTTCATCAAAGAAAACGAAAGGCATTGATTGCGATTCGTTACCCACCATTAGTGTATTCATAATACACAAATTATTTGGTTTTTGAAATACCGGTTTAGACGAATGGCAAGGGTCAAATTTTATCCTCATTTGAAAAAGGCCAGATTGGCGCCCATGCGATTCCACTCCACGTGACGTCACAGGGACCTAGTTTCTACACGAGAGGATAGGAGTTATACATCGTCTGAGGTTACCAATGCATGCATGAGGCGCAGAGCTCAGGGAAACATGTCTTAATAATCACCTATTAAAGCTGGCTAAGGTCGGAAAGTTTTCTTCGTTTGATAAGGTATTAATAAACCTTTTTTTAAGCCAAGCGCTACCAGCCAGCAAGGTACTCAGCTACCCGCTAGCATCCTGCGTCCTATCAGCGCTCAGAGCCTCGATCAAGGTCACCTCACAAGGCGGGAGGGGGGACCAGAAATGCGTCGCACGGACTTTTTCCCATCATTCCTACTTACGCGTCGCGTTTTCGCGCGCTTGAAATTTTGCACTTTTCATTTAATCGCGAAAAATAGATATTGTCATTTAAAAATCTAAAAGCGTGAAATTCGTACTCCAAGAGTAATAATCTTTCGATTTAGGCAATAAAAAAATAATAGGAAACCACCCTATTACATGAGGCATTTATGGGAGAAAGAGGGTCAGGCCGATTCTCATTCAATCTTACAAGGGGGTGAGGGAGTATCCTGGCAAGTATCACGTAATTTTTTTTATTCAGTCAAGAACAGTGTAAAATTGCGACCTTAGTAATCTTAAATACTAGTCTTAACTAATTTTAAATAAAAATAATTGAACAAATTGTTTTTTTACAAATCCACAGCAATGAAGCATAGATTACCATATTTACATTGAAAATATGCATTTTGGACAATTTTGCGTGAGATTATTGGGAGGGGGTCAAGCCTAAACCTCATCATATTTCACTGAAGGGGAAGAGTGGTCCAAAAATCACCTCACATAATTAATGGATGCCTCTTAAAATAAGTATCACCTTGAATAACCCTGTTAAAGAGTTGTTAAGGACTCTTATAATGGTGTTGATATGAATTGCCAGAACAAAATTGTAGACAGGGATAAGAGAATATACTATTAACTATTGAACTTTAAGTTTTTAATTCTGGATTTACACCTGAGCTATGATAAATTGGAATATTTTAGGAGGACACCTGCTTGAAATCAGTAATCTTATCTAAATTACAGTTAAGCTACTGTGACCGCTCTTAACCATTTAGAGCGGGGAGCAATTTAACCCTATCCTACGACTTTTTTAGTCCCAACAAAGATTACACCAATTACTTCTTCACATTGAAATCACGTCAGATGGACATGATGCTGTTGAAGTTATAATGTTAAAATCAAGTTGACTTTCCTAGCTCGTATTATGATACAGAAATGGTGCTGCAACAAATTGTAGGATGGTTTTTTTGTAGCTTTGTACGTTACTAAGGAGTTAACAAAAGGGAACCTAAAAAGAAAAACCAGCTTCAGCAGCTGGGAAAAACTTATTGATTTTTTTATACACTAAGCACAAAAGGATACATCAAAAAATGCGTTGATAATACGGAAAAATTCATTTTTTCCAACTCTATCACAATGGAGAACTTGCAAGGATTTTGTACAGCCAATTTAACTCATGTATCGTATAGAAAATCAAAAATCTTTAATATGTATACTTTTCTTTAACCTGAGTGACGCATATTAATTGAACAGTAGCGCTCTGAAAATAATGATATCGTTTTACGGCCTTTATGACGCGTGACGTCATATATGCCGTTCCGTGGCATGGTAACCAGGCATAACAAAGTGTTTATCAGTTCGAGACGCTTGAAAGTGGATTTACCTTGAGATATACAACTCCTGCGCTATAGTGCATGTTTAAAGAAGTACGCTAGCTGTTTTTTATTTTAAACTCAAGAGAATTATCGGCATGGAAGCTGGATATATTCGTGCGGAGCCCGGAAATCTGCCCGAAGTGGACTCTCTCATAATGATGGAGTACTTAATGAGCTGTGACAAGTACACATCAGCTGAAATACGAAATGTAAAGGCTTTGCGGTAAGTATTTTATGTTATTTACAAGATAAATGAATGCATAAGTTGTTTTCATGTGAATTCTGTTGCAGAAGGTCGTCATTAATAGCAAAGTTGAGATAATACAGGTGACCTTTTCGCAATGTTTACATTATGAATCTTTATTCTAGATCAATGAGGAAAGAATACATTGAGAGCGCGATTGGACGTGTGCAATTACAAAGATCAAATAATTTATGCCGGGTGAAGTGTGAGATTTGTCCGGAACATAAAGTTACGGCCAAAAATTATAATGCCACCATGGTGTTCGACGAAGCGTCGAAGACGATTTTGAGCCTTGACTGTCACGATTGCACAGCGTCGTCAGGTAATTATAATGAATCGGCGTAATGATTTATTAATACTAGTTATTAACTAATTCATGCATATCTTTATTAGTAGCTGAGACCACAGTTAATGGCTTTATAAGTACGTTTATGTTATGATGTTTATTTGTAGTGGTTTCAAGTAACTCTTAAATTGAATGTAATTTCATCTAAGTGTAGACGCATACCGACGTTTTTATAGACGAAATATTCACGTAGAATCGATGGTAATATGTAAAATAATAATTTGTAAAAAATAAAATGTAAATTATTTTTCTGTAAGATGACTAATGATACCATGTTTATCACTTCATGTTTAAGGGGGATGCAAGCATGCCTTGGCTTTCCTAGTGTGGCTCCACAACAAGAGCTTAGAGCCTTCCCCAACTGAAGTTGAGTGCTATTGGCGCAAGCCACGTTTGTCTGGTGTAAGAAACCAACTCCTTAAGGCCACTGATCTAGGAAATTTAAAGCCTGTGGACCCAATTCATGGAATTGGTGATTTCAAGGACCGGGTATTGATGGACTGCAGGGAAAATAACAATCAATGTGTTCTGCTGGCTTACAACTCTCCCTCTAACTCCCTTGAGCAGTTGGACTTATTCCATTTGGGAATTTTATTTAAGAATCAAAATTTGACGAATAAGCTGTATGAGGATTTCATTCAATTTGTTAAGTCAAAAATGACCCTGCCCCTTTGTTTACAAGCATCATCATTGACTGTTGGGCAGGCATCATGTCATCTGTGGCATAAGTTGAGGTATGCACGAGTGGGTGCCTCAATGATTTATGCAGTGGCTAACTGTAAGATGGATGGTGGTGGTGTCCTTGCAGAGCAGTTGTTGGGTGCTCGACCCTTTAAAATCACAGGGCCAATCAAGAGGGGGAAAGAGCTAGAAGGTGATGTAATTAAGTCATTAAGACGAGAGTTGGGTGTTACTTTTGAAAATACAGGACTATTATTGAAGGCTGAACTCCCTGAATTTGTGGCATCGCCTGATGCCATTAGTTCTGAATACGTGGTTGAGGTGAAGTGTCCCACATCTGAAAGATGCAAGTTAAATTATATTGGCAAATGTGGGAAAGTGGGCAGTAGATGCCATGCACAACTGCAACTCCAAATGTTGTTTTATGGGAAGGAAAAAGGAATATTGTGCGTTGCTGACCCTATGTACGAAGTCAATTCCAAAATTGAAATTAAAATTGTAAATTATGATAAAAATTTAACAAAGTCACTGGTTGACAGGGCCAGGGAATTCTGGAGAAAAAATATATTTCCACTGTTAATTAAAGCCATTTGATTCCAATAAAATGTTTTAATGGATTTTACTGTACAATTTCTATTTAAAACCTTAGTCCATTTAAATTCCACCAGGTGTCAACTGTCTGGCAATGTGTAAATAATGTGAATATGAAAATATGAGTTACTTCTAAAATTATGGTAAAATAATGATTTCAGAGGTTTGTAGAATGCTTTTAATGCCTTTACTTACAAGTATTGCTATAATAATAGGCAAGCTCTCACTAACTCATTAAATCTTAATAACTAATCACACTTCTTAATTATCTTATTTTGTAAATTTATCAACCCTGCAGCTATTTTATTGACATAACTTAAACTCACAACAAGATTTCTGTCGATGCATGCATTTGGCTTGAGCATTTTGAACTCCCTTAATCTTCCAATGACTCGCTCAATATGGATTCTTAGACTAGCAATCCTCTTACTATATATAACATCAGCCTTGCTGCATTTTTCTCCCACTTTAACTGAGGGGGGTCTAACTAACCTGCATCCTTTCTCAGCTAATAAGTGGTCTATTCCCTTAAACCCTCTGTCAGCCATCACTTCACAGCCATCGGGTAACTCGTTTAAATAGCCACAATCTTTAACTATGCTCACATCAGTTGCTCTTCCTCCATAACCATCTGATAAAAAGTTTATGAGGCCATCTGGTGTTGCTGAAATTAAGAATTTAATAGTGTTTGCCTTCTTATAATTAGACCAAGTCAATGCTTGATGCGTTGGATTGGTGGGCTTCTCAATCTGTATTTCGTAACAGTCAATGATGCTTTGAACATGGCTGAATCTAGCACGAAATGGCAATGGTAGGTTACTTTTAATGTCTTCTGACTTGGGCCAGTAAATCAGTTCAGAGAGGCATGAACTTATTAGAGGGGTGTTCTTACTAAAAATTCGTGATGCACAACTTTCAGAGCAGCCAAAGTTATACCCTAGCTCTTTGAATGTTGAGTCCAGCTTGATTTTTTTTAAAGTAAGGAGAACTCCTGTTACACCACATTTCACTGTGTCAGCTATTATGTTAACAACATTAACACTTGCTTGCGGCAAGCCTAAGTAGAATTTTGTGTCACTCATATAAAGTCTTACATTCAGATTGAGTTCATTTTGGGTTACGAGAATGCACGGTAGTTCGTCACTTTCACTTTCCTCTTCTGAATATTCTTCTTCAATTTCAGAAGAATCACCCTCGGAATCAGAAGAAATAGAATCTTCTGATGAATACTGACTATTTCCAATCTGCATATAGCTTGAAGATTGTATCTGTCCATTATTTATAGGGGAGCAAGCAATATCCTTCACGGATAAAAGTCTGCACTGAATCTTTTTGCTTCGAAATTGAGGCCTAATGTTCACTTGCGAGGAAAAATCTCTCTGATTTTCTGCAGAATATAAAGTAAATTCACTTTTCTCTAGCATCGCTTCAAAGTTGCTAGTGGAAGGTGAACAGAATGGTTCTATAGCAGCATCAGTTGCATGAGGTCCAATATTTCCCTGCCCAGGGGAGCCACGTTGAGTTGAGGAAGGCTCAAAAATCACGTCACTTTCCTCTAACTGTGCACTATTGGAAAGCAGGCATAGTCCTTCAGCTGCATCTCTTATGTCTCCTTCCGACTCTTCTAAAAATCCTTTATCTCCCTCTGTCTCCTCAGAATCAGCCTCCTCCAAAGCACTAATCAAGGATTTTCTTGCTCTGGCGTCACTACAATGGCGCTTCCTCTTTGGATGCATGCATTTTCTGTCCAGCTGACACTTAAATATATGGGGTACAACACTGGGTTTTAACTTGACTTTCCCTCCATAGTATTTAAATCTAATGAAATTTTCCAGGTCGTCTTCAAGCTAAAAAAATATATATGTATATAAATGAATATCTCGCTCACATCTACTCTGTACTGCTTTACAATTTTCATAGTGGCTTACATTATCCAAAGATGTTGTGATTTAAATGAATTGAAGACAAATTATAGCTATGAAATAAGAGGTTAGAACCCTAGATGAGGAAACGGAAATGATATTGAGTGTCATTTACATTCAGAAAAGACGTATGAAAATTCGAATGGATACAATTCAGAAAACAATTAGTTGGGGTTATACTATTTGCTACCATATTCCATTCCACAAATCTGCATGAAGACATCTTGGGAATGGTTCTGTTGAGGAAAGTACTTCTTATTTTATTTATTCATCATTAAGGAAATTAATTACTGTATTTATTTATTATTGAGGAAATTACTTCTTACATAATATCTAGGGTTTTAACCTCTCACTTCATAACTATAATTTGTCTTCAACACACTTAACTCACAACTTTTGATTGATTGAAACTTTTAATCAATAAAGATTACTGAACTTTGAACTTATATGCGTAAATGAAATTATTTGGAAAAACCAATGAAGTAATTAAATTTATAATTACATTAATTTTGTATACTCACATGAAAGTGATCCTCGCATACGAATCCCATAGTTTTCTTCGATATGTCCTCAGGATTTCTCCTCATTGCTTTCAGCCATAGTAAACGCAATTTCCTTTCACTGGGTAATTGAATAAATGTTTTCTCGGCCGCCGTGAAAGTTGTATGTCGACATCCGGGAACCAAACAGTATTTATACCGAACTTTACTCATGGCCGAACGCTGGGCTGCCATATTGTCCAATAATCTAACAACGCTAAAAATAAGCAAGTCTAAAAATATAAGCGAGTCTAAACAACATTCAGATGTTAGCAGTTTCCAAGGTTACAGAAAATTCAGGAATAAGTCGTTCTCTGCTCGCAAACCAGTTTTTCAAAGGGAACATGAGTCATCTCCTCTGAATGAACTACCGAATTTTACCGATGAATTCCAGCCTTTCGCCGGCGCCTGCGGTGAAAGACGTTATGGCATTGCCGATAGCAAGGGACATTGAAGAGAGATATTTAGTAAAATTTCACTTCGGTTCCGCCACCTACGATGCTCATTATATACGTGTGAAGCATCGTTTAAATACTGGTGTCTTAGTGTAGCGTTTCAGCTTCTTTTTCATTAGCGAAGTATACAGTTTCATCTTGGGGGGCCAGCAATCCTGCTTGGTGCTTTCAATTTGGTACTTTTCCGGCGAATAGATAGCGTGAAGAGTTCTCGGGATCGGGTCAAGAACTATATAAGTGCCGACGTTTGGATATGAACTACAATATCCGACTACAATAGCCCTGAGGGCATGGCCGAGTCGGACATCGAAACGACGGTAGTAAACCAAGTTCCTGACCCGATGGCGCGCCACCGGATCAGAAACTGCATAGTGATCCCGATAACTTTTCACGCAATTTTTCTGACAAATTGCCATTTAAGTTACATTTAATTACCATATACGGCTTCCCAGCCCTCCCCAAAACTCCACCCTTGCTCCTTTTCCCCGTTAGTGCCGCCCAGAGTCCCGGAGGAAGCGGGCGGAACGGCGGCCCCCGCTGTAGTACTGCCTCGGAGTCCTCGGAACGGCATATATGACGTCAGACCCTTGGAAACAACCACGCCCCCTTTCGAACGCCGTTTTTCGCGCCGTTAGATTTTCGACAACTTTGAGAATTTTTATCTCGGAAACGAAGCGTTACCTAGCCCTCAGGTTTTTTGCGTTGTGCAAGATTCAACGTCCTCTATCTCCTCTATTTTTTTCAAAAAATGTGCAAGTTCTCCATTGACAGAAAAGTAAACTTGGCAAATGAGCCCATTCCGCCTCTTTTCAGCAGATACCTCCTGCAACACCCAACTGCCACATATTTTGGCTATCAGCTAATATGTCTGGTCAATCATAACTGACACCACTATTTGTCATGACAGTTCAGTAGAAAAAGGAAAGATAATTATGATGATAAAATTCAATATTATAGTCATCCTTAATCAGCCATTTTTTTGAATTTGAAAAAAAAAAAAAAATAAGCTGCCACCCACTTTTCATGAAGCGCTGACGTTATAAGACTTCTGGTTCATTTAATCGTTAGAGTAAATCTACTGCTGCGGAGATAATTAGCTAAAAAAGATGACAAAAACAATGAACCACAAAAGCCCATGCACAAAGCAGTTTACATTGTCAACAACTTAACTGCAAATCGATTGACCACCTATTTTTTTGTCACATATCGATAAAGAATAAGGCAAAAGACTAAAAAATGGAAAAACTATAAATCTATTTATTATTCAAACTATCAAAACCGACGCTAAAATAAGAATGATTAACCCATTCCTAAGCGACTAGCTCCCATCCTTCACTTCCACAAAATACTTCGGCATAATGTTTGCAAATTGATCTCTTCTTAGGTTGGATAGGTTCTAAAGAGCTCAATAGCAAGCTATTAAGCTCAAAATTATACCCCGAGCTGCAGCATTTAAATAAGACATTAAATTATTAACATTCTAGGCAAATAATCATGAAAGTTACATATTCAAATTTAGTTAATATCTCATTTTATTATCACTCATTTATGAATACCTTACATCTCTCACAACTCAAAACTCCATTCTCAACAACCTGCTCTGTGGTCATACAAGACAGGTACTGTCACTGTACACTATTTTTGACAATTTCGCCTATCAGGGGATAATGTAAATAAAGGATACAAATGCCCAGTTTCTTTTTCTAGGGGAATGAGGTAAAAGAGCAATCCAGTGCCTTTCGTAGCAAATTGAAGATTTCTATATTAGAGCACTGCCAGCACATGTGTAAACCTTCGGCAGAAAACAGCTATGCCACACGTTTTTCCAGAAACAAATAAACCCTTTGACCAGGTAATTTTATCTAACAATGCCCACTTAAAAAAATACTAGAGACATTTAAAATGTCCGCAGTATTATATAACATCAGCCAGTGCAAAACCCAGGAAATATTTATACTACCTAGGTATATCTAAATAAATTTACACCTATACAGTGTGTGCTTTTCTCAGGTCATCTACGCTAATGCTTCTTTTGCTTCCAGTAAGCCATGATGTGCTCACCAGCTGTTGAGGGAAAGAATGTGACAATGAAAGGAACCAGAGAAGTAAATACCCACAATCATCAAATAACTATAAATAATAATGACAACAGCTCAAATGTTAGGTTAATATGCATGAGAAGAATAATTATGAAATTAACCAAAGCTATTTCATTCAGCTAACTTCAAGACTGCGAATCTGTAGGAGGTAAAAGGAACATATGTGTCCTGATTAAATTATCTGATAGTGACAAATAATTTTAAAAAATAGTCATTAATTATGTACAAAACCCTTCCTAGGGACAAGGAAAATTATCCTCTGGCAATATGTGAAACAAATAATACCATTTGAATAGTAGCATTTTACATGTTGATAATAAAAGAAGACTGATCAGATCAGAAACAAAGGATGTCGTTCATCCCCAGGATGACTCTCTAACAAAGTGAATTGGAAAACTCACAAACAAAAAAATGGAGCTGGTGATAATTCAAACCTCAACAGGAAATATTTAATTACAAAAACCAACCTTTCAAAATCACTGAAATTCAAATCTTTCCACTGGATCAGAAAATTTCCTGATGCAAATACTCCAATTCCTTCAGTTGAGAGAATGAAATGAAATCCACCAGCAACAGTTCTCCTGATAAATGGGAGGCTTAGCAGAAATTCACGCGTTTTCTGAACTAATGAAACATTAACTATAGTTCTTCAAAACCTTATAAATCCTTAAAACTTTAAAATGACCCACGTTTCACCGGAACTCCAACGAAATCCAAGGAGGTGATAAATTCCAATGAAAAACTAAGCAGATGGTTCATAAGCTCACACAGGTACACTACGTGAGGGCAGCGGCATAATGTATTGGGGTATCAACCATCACGGAGACGCACTTCAAAACCAATTCACATACTTCACTGACAGTCGGTTCGATTTGTAAACCATTCATTCAGAGGGAAAACAAGAACATAATAGTAAAATAAGAGACCGTGTCGTTCATATAATCACGCGCAAAACTGTACTTATTTTTACGACCGAGTTGTGAAATCTCCACAAATTCGACCAAAACATACGCCAATTCTTAAATACTTCAGAATAAGTTTGAGTATTTCCTTCGAAGTCTCTTCTCTGATGAGTGAAGGGAGGCCGACGTCAATATTACAATAGCGTACGCATGTGAGGACAACATTAACGTGGTATTACATCGATAATTAAAAGTGAGGCTACATTAAACCTTCAATAAATTCCATGATTGTACATGCAGTAGATCAGAAGATTGTAGTCTTAAATTCATGGAACTCTTTCTGAGATGTTTCTCATTCCTGCGCACATATGCACTAGCACTGTCAGGCGTTTGCCAGAACTGCGAAGACGAAACACATTTCGGCAATCGTCAAAAGACAACGAGGGCAACTTTACAATGCACGTCCATCCTGCGCTGTAAGCACAATCTGACCACAGCTTAAGCGGGACTTGACTGAGACCCCGAATAAATTAAGTCATCACTCCGCCAACGAATAGAGACACTGAACTTCGAGTAATATAGTGTATTGAGTACAATAGTAGTGAATGACCTAGGAATTATAAAATAATATCCAACTTCACTCGAAATTTACGGGAATTTGGTCCACATTTACTTTGAAACATTAATATTAAATCTTTAAAGTAAAAATACTTTTCTTCAAGTCTGTGCGAAAACATAAGATATCAAAATCGCCACTGATCGGAGGAACAATGATAACTAACGACCAAAATTCGACACAGTTAATGATAAAATGCCTAAATGCTGAAGATTAAGCATTGAAGTACTTAACGATCAAGCACATACATAACGGCAAAGAAATTGGGACCAAAACGCAGTAAGTCCGCGAAATCAATATTTAAATAGCAACTGATAAAGATATCACTCCTGTGCAATTTTAGAGCTCAAAGGACACTGTCAGCAAAAGTTGTTTCCAGTAAAAAAGCAGTTTACTCACGGCCTTGCATCTGGCAATGAAAAACAAGGTGAACGCACAATGAAAACATCTAACAAATACAGTGTAATAATCAATTGCAATCATTTCCATGAAATTTCGACAAAAATATTACAGCATCATAAGAGTCACAACAAATTATATCTTCCGTTTCAGCCAAATTAAGTAATTTAAGTCACGAATTATGGATCCAAATCGAGACTTTCTGGCAGGCACGAAACGATTCAAAAAGGTCACTAAATTCGCCCATTTCCCAATAAATGATAGTCAACGCGAGCATTTATACCGTGAGCTTTGCATTTATCAAATAATAATCATACACCTCGCTCTATTTGGTCTTTTAAGCGAAAAGAATATCAAGCATATCAATTGTAAACAGGGATGTAATCCTCCACAATATCCTTCGTATCTGAAATATTCTCTCACCTTGTAGCTTTCTCGTAGCAGCCATGGCTAAGCAGATAAGTGTGAAAATTGTTCGTGCATATCCTTAATATTTGTGAATGGGCGCACCACAAAGAAACCAAATTTTATTCGGATTTATCCAACACAGCTGTAACTTTGCTCACATTCAAGATGGCGAACTTGTTCCATCGAAGTCGAGGCAGAGACTGGAGTATGTTCATCCGCCATGCGAAACAAAATTTATTGGATAATTTTATGGTAGATAATGGCAATATTTTAGTTAATTGGTGGGACATTAATTCTCTTGTTAATATTTATTGCTTAATGTAACAACTTAAACTTATCATTAGCTTACGATTCCATTAAATTTTACTTTTATGTCACTGTGCAGAGCAGTTGAGTTTCATACGCCGCGAGATTATCAAGCGGTTCTGCTCGAGAAAAGGCTTCGATGTTTTGATTTGGTTTACTCTGTGCTGTAAATGTTTATTTTTCTAAGTATTAAGTGGTGTGTTAAATTAAGTGATGTGTATGCTTACTATAGGCAACTAACTATCTTCAAAATTGTGTATGTGGCGGTGAAATTATCATGTGTTCAGTGAAACTGAGCGACAGCTGATTGCCAGTGCTATGCACGTCGACGATATTGATTTTGTGAAGCTGCATCAGCAACGCAGATGAGAATATTTGCGTGTGTGGCCGGATCGTGAGCGGATTCTAATCTTATTTCCCACAGTTGGTGAATCCGTTTTATTCTGAAAATTTCCGAATCATAATTTTGGGGGGTTTCCCATCACTCGGGATCGTTTAAGTCGAATAGTTTCTTGATAAAGTTTGATTTACATTGGCAAAATATTAGAGCTATATTCCGTACTTTTCATAAGAGTTGATCGTTTGTGTTATTCAAGCGCAATTCTTCAGAATTGTACGGAAGGACGTATTTGTTCGCATTTGGGATGTCTCCCCATGTCCCGAGATAAGTTTAACTATCTGCGTGGAAGTCACGCACTCGACTACATCAGTCTCCGATCCTATCATAATAAAGTTCACTCTGTCCCTGAGGAGTGTGTCAGTATTTAAAATTGCCTAATGGAAAATGGGTACAGTATTACCAGTCCACTAGTATATGATTACGGCTGAACCCGTGGATTCGTTTTCACAACATCCATCTACGCGTCCCCTCATCCGTAACGCAATTCGTGCAACCGTCGTCACGCTGACGGGTCACATGTAGATTTTGATTCATTTTATGTAGCCTTTACCCACAACCGTTGCAATATTGCCTTCATCGCGACCTCGGTAAATGTGGAATGACTTACTGATGTATGTACGTAATTTAGTATTTCTTCTATGCCGCTAAACGGTGCCACCACGTTGATGTGAATACGAGAGGGGTAAATACACATAAAAACCAGATATCACTCAGAAATGGGAAGGCAAAGTACAAGTTTCAACTTAATCACCACATTTATTCAAAATGAGTCAAAAGATTACAGTTTGTTACAGAACAATTGTACATTAAAATATCTCACCGGAATACATCCGATGAATAAGTAGCTGTATGGACTAATAAACTGAGTTGCATAGAACATAGTTATCAAATAATCAACATAGCCACTTGATGAAAAAAGAAATGCAACACCTTTTGTTTGAAATGGTGACATTCTCACAATTTAATAGTAAATGGTGGTCCAACATCACACTGAATATCAGGAATGTTGGGGCAATCAGCGGGAGCTGCTGGATGAAGAACGACTGTACCTAGATCGGAAAGGAAAACCAAAGTCACTGGAGTATACATACATTACTTAAAGCATTGAGTTATACAGGTAGGCAAGACAACAGAAATTAATTCATGGATACCACTTCAAGATGTTACAGGATAGAAGAGTTATAATGAAAGCTTTTCCAAAACTGCCGGACTAGATAATAATATTTTCTAGGCCAAGATTTTCCCACCCAGGTTCCACTCATCAGTGAATCACATCTCAAAATTGGTTAACAAGTCACAAATCAGAAGTTCCGTCACTTTAACATTGGTGCTCATTGGATATTGCTAATTAATTATAGGATGACTAGCATGGTCCAACTTGAGTATGCTTTTCCACCAAATATAAATACAATACCTTAATGGAGCCACCCTTGACAGTGGCGCAGTAGTTGCCAAAACTGGTCTGATAAAGGTCTGGTTTACAATAAATGAATGTGGTACGTATATTTTGAAGGTTTAATACTCCCATCTAGGTAATCCACAAGATAAATATGTACTTTGTTAAAACTTTTCACTAGATGAAATTAAAGGTTTTGGATCCAACCAAAGTAAACCACATTATTTACACACTTAAATTAAAAGACTTTATGAGAGTCATTAGGAAAGTACAGTATGGCTAGGATCAACTATAGAGTAAAATCCCACAGGATTATCAAGAGCCATGAGGCAAATACAGAATGCATTCCACCAAAGGAATTTTTCGCCATCATCACCGTGCAATACATGGAACACCAACCATTATTGAAAATCTACTCACAATCGATACACATAGATTTAATTGACAGCCGATGAAACTGCCAAAATTTGCTTGCATAATTAACTATGTAATGCTGTAAAAGTTGTACTAGACAGATGATGGAGTCCATGAATTTTGCACAGTGTAATATTTACTATTCCTTAAAATCCAGAGAAAAATAAAGGAGCACTTTTACCCAGACTTGGGTATGCACAAAATACTCCTTTAAGGTAAAAACCTAGCATTCCTTAAGAATGGAATGTGATGAAATTGTTTTCCATCACCTGAACCAACTCCCATCAGTGAGGAAGCTGTAAGTGAACTTTTCAAGTGCATTATAAACAATTATAGCAGCAAATTAATTATTACATTCTACGAATTATAAGCGCATTGACAGCAGTACTTTTAAAGTATAACTAAAAAACTGCATTCAGTTCAAAAGCTATATTTCATCATTAATTAACTAGAGCCAAAGCCAACACAATTCCATTGTGCCTCACCTTGGAAGAGGTATGTATGTATTTGATAAAGCAAAGCAAAATTGAACCGCAAGACTGATGGCCTAAATTAGAAAATTGGTATCATTTAATCTGATCTCCCATCTCTCCCCAATTCTGTCCTCTTGAATTGAATTACAAGCAAATCTAAATTTTTATAAACTAAAGCTTTATTTATATAGTTCTGCTAGGACTGGCAAATTAAGTCATTTTTTTCCAATTAACTTATGAGATTTAAGATAGGCTATTAAAGGTACTTTTCATAAATCATTATAAAAATACTGTACATGGTAAATTAACTCCAGTTCATGTGTAAATTCATGAATGATTTCGGCGGACTGGGACATGCACAAATGCATGAACCAAATTAGAATAGGTTCTATTTTCTGTTCAAGCATTCAAACAAGTTGGGTCTGCACCATGTGCATTTGCGATGATACTGTTAGACATAAACTCATATGGGTTCATGTACCATTTAGTACGGGGTGAAATTCTGTAATTTGAAGTGATAGAGAAAACCACTTCATGGAGCTCTTCTCTGCAGATGGTATTCTCTATCACAGCAGAAAGAGCTACGGGCACTTGCTCTTTCTCCGGCACTCATCTAAGCTCCTCTAGCGCCAATCAGTATTTTGTAGTGCTCCTTGGAATGGCTTTCAACAGTCTTCCTTTCTCCAACAGGAAATTCAGATAATGCCAGCTCGGACCACACACTAGGCCTTTCTGCTTGAGTTAAGTCCTATTTACACGGTACATTGACGCGTATGGGTTAATGTATAAAGGTAAGAACACGATAATGAACGCCAAAATGCACTGTTTAACCACCTCGAATGCATGCACAGAAAATAGAACCTGTTCTAATTTTGTTCGTGCATTCGCACATGTTCCGTTCCACGAAAATCATTCACGCAAACGTACATTAACTCATACGTGTTAATGTATCATGTAAACAGGCCTTTAAAGTAAAAGATAATTTAAGCAACCTATTTTTACTTGACTAACGATGAGCTCAAGGAAGCCATTAATTATGCTTACTTTGATCTCTTTATCGTCAATGGATAAATTTGAAGGATGTGACATTATCAAGACTTTCTTTCCAATGATAATGTTAACTGAGGTTTTCCCTAGAGTGAGCTGAGATACCGAGAATGAGTAGAGTATGTTCCTTGGGACCAATACTGAAGAAATGACATTGTAGCAAGTAAATAAAGTCAGTTTATACTTGGTAGGTCATCAATTTGGCTCATCTAGCTGCCATTCCTTTAGCTGTCACACGTACAATTTTGTACTCAAATACTTGCACACGTGGTTGTATATTCTAGATCAACAGTGGGGCATTAATGGAGATTAAATCATAAAACGCCATACTGACCATTGCAGTAACAGTTTCATCAGTTACTATTCATTAAAGAATTGAGTTTTCATACCATCCAAAGCATTCACTATACTTCTGATAAGCTGAAGTGGTATTAATTGAATAGTTGGATCATACATGTATCCTCAGATTTTCAAGGGTATTTGTTTGAACTAAGTGATTTAAGAGCTAACTCTAGTTACACTATTCAACAAGGTATATCTCACACATTAAAACTGAAAGAACAGTCACTGCTAATCGCTATGATCACATGTAAACACAGTTTTTGTCAATCACAGAATTCAATGCCTTGCCAACTCAATACCGATTGAGTAATACATTGTTAAGATTCCTTGGAGCATGTGATGAGGAGAATATTTTTCTTACACGATCTTAAAAAAATTTATAGCGTAGTGATCACCACCATGATTCATAACACAATCACAGATAATTCTGTATGAGTTCATTTGTTTCTGCGATGGTGAATTTTACAGCATTGAATATTGCAATTAAATCAATGGCAGCATAGCGGTAAAATACATGATGGACAAACCCAATTCCTTATATTGATGTCTTATTTACGGGCTTCAGAGGCAGAATGCCACTTTCTAATGGACAATTGTACGTGTGAATTATAAGTGCAAACACAAGGCACTTTCAGCAATAAAAATGGTCTTATAGTAAAAATGTGCATGCTATCTAAATGCAATCGCAGAGACAACTCGTATATGTTACTTCACCTTCACGAAAGTAATTAAATTAATCGTAATCCGAAGAATGCATAATTTTCCCAGAAACAGAAAAGAATTATCTCCCACCTAGAGTATTCCAAGTTTCAGAATTCCAATGCAGGCCTTAACAAACATTGTACAGTTCCGAATTGAAGAGTAAATGCTAGCTTAAGAATTAGAACCAAGAAGATGCCAGGACCTGAAGTGGAACCTATCCATTCTCACCTTTAGCAATGAAAAAATATGCCCAAAATGGCCACATTATGAGACATGATGGCCTGATGAAAACTATTGTAGAAGGACAGGTGGAAAGGAAGAGGGGCAAAGGATGGCTCTGAATGAGTTAAATAGAACAGGTTATATGGATATAAAAGAGAAAAATACAAGGCTATGAAAAGGATAGAGGACGGGAAAGAGGGATGGAGAGCTGCATCAAACCAATATTTGGATTGTTGACTAATGATGATGTTCAAACAAATGATTTTTACAACAAAATAATTTCTGCCAGTCACAAAATTGAAACCTAGGGGAAAAATTATAAGCCAAAAATGACATACATTTTACAAATTTTCAGCTTTTATTAATTTTGGCTCAGCCAAACATTATTGTATGTTTCAACAGCAGTTATGCCTTACCACCAAACCAATGCCCCTCTAGGACTCATCCCAACAAAATATGTACTTGCTTTTAGGGGATGGGTAGGAATAGAAGAGAAGGAGAGGAATTGGAGGAAGTGGTAAAGACATTTATAGGCAATCAAACAAATAGACAATCAGTGCTCTTCCACAAAATTGTCAAGTTTGCATGCATAGAAACGCATTGCATAAAAATTTAGTGAAACGAGTCTTCACTATACCCAATAATTTCCAAAAATTTCTGAAATCATATGTCAACAACTGGAAATGTCAACAATGACAACTATTTACCTTCGCCTTCGAGCAGGAGAACGAGATCTTGATCTTGGCCGTCTGGCTCTTGGAGGAGGAGACCTCCGGCTTCTTGGGGGAGGGCCAACCATAGGTGGCGAACGTCTACGATACCTGAAAAATAAATTATCTGTAATTATTTCAACACCTACAAAAATGCTCATAATCTTTTAAACTGAATCATTACAATCAGACCTGCTCGAAAGATTTAAGACTAATTTTCAAACAAATTCAAAAATGAAAACTTTTTTGTGCCAAATAAAATTTCATTGGTATAATGCAAATGTAAGCGTGTAATGCAGAGGATGTGCCCAAAGATGACCTAATAAGTGAAAACCGGTCACAAATTTTATGAGGAATATTTTTTTTGTCAATTTCATTCATTAGAAAATGTTAAGCAAATTTTAATGCTATTTCCACAAAGTTGAACCCAGACATAATCACTTCAATAATAATTTCAATAATCCCCAAGTCATTCTTTTTGAGTGGTGAAAATCTTAAAAAAATTTCTCAATTCTATATAGGTAAAATGCAAACTATCAGTATCAATTAATAATGCACAATGCTTCAAGGGCGTACCCAGGATCCACCAGGGGGGGGAGGGAAGCCATGGTTTTCCAAGTTGTAGGTAAGATTTCAGCATGGAAAAGGTGAATGAAATCAACATTTTAAGGAAACTGTAACAGCTCTTTCATAGTTTTTAAAATTATTTGCTTGAAAACAATTATTTTCCTTAACAACATTTGAGATTTGAGTGATAGCTCGAGCGATACGTTTTCAGGGACCAAGAAAGTGATTGTATGACCCCTCATTTTCAGTCATTCAGTCATTTCCACCGTCCCTTTTATCGCTTATTCCGTCACTTCCCATATTCAAAACTGTCAATCAATTACATGCCAAGTGTGGCATTATAATCACTGTTAGTTGCCATGTTTGGTGATTGACTGAAAGATGATGACAGCAATAGGGTGGTTTCCTATTATTTTTTTATTGTCAGAATCGAAAGATTTTTACTCCTGGAGTACGCATTTCATGCTTTTAGATTTTTACATGACGTTATCTATTTTTCGCGATTAAATGAAAAGTGAAAATTTTCAAGCGCGGGAAAACTAAGTATGAATGCTGGGAAAACGCAGGGTGACATCAGTCTGGTTCCTGCTGCCGCATTGTGAGGTGACCTTGGGGCGCGTACGTGTGCGCCGCGGCCATGCAGGCTGCTAGCAGGTAGCGCTTGGCTTAAATAAGGATTATTAATGCCCTATTAAACGAAGGAAACTTTCCAACCATAGGCAGTTTTAATAGGTGATTATTAAGAGATGTTTCCCTGAAGTCTGTGCCTCATGCATGCATTGGTAATCTCAGACGATGTAACACTCCTATCTACTCGTATAGAATCTATGTCCCTGTGACATCACGTGGAGTGGGATCATATGGGCGCCAATCTGGCCTTTTTCAAATGCGGTTAAAATTGACCATTGCCATTCATCTAAACTGGGATTTGTAAAACCAAATTATTTGTATATTATGAATACACTAATGGTGGGTAACGAATTATAATCCATACCTTTCGTTTTCTTTGATGAAGGAAACTACCCTATGGAAAAACGGATGGGATTGCCACCCCGAAAACTATCACAAGAAATGGTCATTTTTTCCACCATCAATGGGGCAATTGCTCGGAAGAAACCGAAAAAATGACAGTAGGATTCATGTTTAAGGTACAAAGGGCATTGCTTTGCCTAACATAATCAATTCATGAGAAAACTTTTTTTCTGGTAATAACATGCATTAAATACGACAGCAATGGGGAAAACACCAGAAAGATCTTTTGGAATGGTGATAGAAGATTATTCAAGTGAAGCTTCATGGAGAATTTACTGGAATACATATGTTTGAAAGGGAAAAAAAGAGGTAGAAAATTTGGCTGTGAAGAAGAATTATACCTTGGAGGTGATGGTGGTCCACGCATTCCTCCAGACCCCCAGCCACGTCCACCTCCTTGATGTGGGGGTCCTCTGCGCATGGGCGCAAATGAAGGCGGGGGACTGATCCGCCTTGGAGGTGCTGGACGAGGTTTTAGCTGAAGGACTGGAGCAGCAGTGATTTCTTGACCATCAATTTGACCTGAAAATTCAAAGTTACACAAAAAGGCAATCATTAACCAAGGCCATCCACACATAAGGAAGAGGAACTATAAAGAAGGTCTTCAACCTGATGAGGACTCCGTGATCTGAAACTAAAGAATGTTTTAATAATAATTATGAGGAAAGGTGTCTCTATTACGCTCGAATCCGTTCATATTATCCAAAATACAGAGACAACCGCTCCCAGAATGCCACTCTTAATGTCTTTCCCATAAAGCGAGCACTGATTGCAACAGCATCATTTCAATCAAGTTCATCAAGACTAATGCTGTGGAGCTTATTTTATACCTTAGATGCTGCTAAATATGTCATTTATGATTAAAACATGAGTTTCAAGAATTAAAAATAGCAAAATTAGCATTAAATATTGAATATTCTAGATAATTCACAAACTCATTTTCATCAGTCTTGGGGTTGGCACCATGGCATAGACTGGTTTCCGGTTCTCATGGCACCAACCTCCATAAAACCAACAAATTTGCTGCCTCAATTTTACGTAAAAGAGAGGGAAAAGTGCTGGTGTGACAGAAAAAAGATCTTAACATCACCTTAAAATCACTGTGTAGTAACCTAATCAACAGTGTTAATTCTAGCTTACCTCCATCCATATGGCGCATAGCTTCTTCCGCCTCATCTGGGGTTGCAAACTCCACATATGCAAAGCCTCTTCCTGTGTGTGGGTGAAGACGATCTGGAGGAAACTCCACGGTGCGAACTTGCCCGTAAGCAGAGAATATCTCAGCAACGTGATCCTTGGTCACATTGCGCGTCAACCTGCCAACATGGATTTTGCACGGTCTAGGGGTAGGTGACCGCTCTGTCCGACGGTGTTCCCTTCCTTCCCCTCTCTGAGAACTAGCACCACCTCTCGATGGCCTGTCTCCTTGATTACGACGACTTCTAGGAGATGCAGAACGTCTGAAACAAAGAAAGAAAGACATTATGCAAAGACATGCATATTAAGAACAACTTCATACACTTACGTCTAAATAGTGACTGTACCAGCACCAAATGTAATGTAATCAGCTACAAGCTTCAACACCATATCTGCTTTGGTACCAGCAAGTGCAGGTGACAATTAAGTAGGCAAATGTGAAGCCAGTCACAGTACTGGCCGCAAGTTTCAATTTTTTTTTAACAGAAACCCATACCAGTTGGCCACAAGTGGTAAGTGAAGGTTAATATGAGAAAAGAGGGGCTTGCTCCATCACCTAAAGGATATAACAAGCAGCCAATACAGCAAGCAATTTTCTGGAGATTATGAGCAGTTGTGAAACTGTGCTTCCATTGTATACAACATTGTAAGAAGAACATAGATGACCGGGTAGTTCTAAATTTTCCCCATTTTTACTCTGATAACAGCCTAAAAGGGGACATTTTAGAGGATGATCATAAACAAAAAAGGTGCCTACTGGACACCATAACATCTCACAGTTACGTTACGTAATGTTAGTTAACTAACCACCAGATTCACGAATTTTTTCACCATAAATTAAGGGGTTCATTAGCAACTTTATGGCAATTCATGCCATCAAGTAAAATAACCTAAAAACCCAATTATGTAATTCCAAGAGGTAATAAATTTAAAACCATCAGAAAAACTGATAACAGCATTGCATATGCCTGATAGGCATGATAGTAATGAAGATTAACACAAATGATCCACGCTTAACTTTAAACAAAGAGAGAACCTGAATCCAAAAGTGAAGCCATTTTAGTTTTGAAATATTATCCACTTGCTATAACCATCATTAAAAAGAAACAAAACAAAGAAGAGGTTCACCTCCCACTCAAATTTTAATCAGTTTTATTTGCAAGGGAAAAAATATGATATGGCAACTGTAAACAAGCTGCCATGCTGTTTATTTAAATGAATTAAAATTAAAAATAGTAGTGAGGAAGCAATAATGGGAGGCAATAATGGTAGTGAGGGACGCAAAAGAAAAAGAGAGGCAGTCGTGTATGGAGAGAAGGAAGAGATAAACGTGTTATAAAAGATTGGGAGATAAATTAGAGTAGTGGTGTATTGAGAGACCGGAGGTAGAAATACGGCAGAATTCAAGATAGGCAGAAAGAAGAAGAGGACGCAGAGAAAAAGCAGGTGCCTACAAGAGAGAAAGAGACCGGAGGAAAGGGATACGGCAGAACTCAAGATCCCCACTGGTGCAGTTCATGGCAGTGGTTCAGTGAGTGGTAGTACAGATAGTACAAATGGGATTGTAATAGTCATGGTGGCTTGTTGATGTTGTTTATCTTGTTTATGCTCACGAGTTTTAAATTGTAAAATTTCTTTATAAAGTGTTATAAAAATCATTTGTTAAGTAAGAGAAGTGGAAAATTAAAGAAAACGTTACACAACTTTTGAAAAGAATGCTGTCATTAGATATAAAAGATAAAAATCATCTTTTGAAAATAATCAAAATCCTTTCAAAATCTGTAATAAATAGATAGCAAGTTCATACAATGTGAGCAAGATAGCGCGAAATGACAAATGGTGTTGAGGCAGCCAACAAATAAACACCACTGCAAATGCTACCACCATTTAAATACTTTTTAAACAATAAAAGAAATCTTTAACCAGAGCAGAAAATGGTGAATGAATAGATCGTTAATAATGCAGTAGGTACAGTGATATCATAAAAACAAAATACATAGTTCAATGCAGAAGTTAACTCACGAACTCCTCGTTTTTTGTGTTTTAGTGGTCTTCTCTGAAGCTCTTTTACGTTTGTCATCAACCCTTTCTTCCTTCACTCTTGCAGTTGTACTTCCTGTTCCCCCAGAGGCAGGGGCAGTCACGGCAGCGGCTGCACCACTTCCGCCTTTCCTGCCCTCGGCACTTCGTGAACGACTTCGGCTACCGCTAGCACCCCTGCATAATAGAATGCATACATTAACACAGACAAAGGATAATTAATGAAAAAAAACAACTGATAGCAGTTTGCATGTCTCTGAGGCATTGTTTCATGAAGTATAAAAACTGCTGAACAACTGGTTCTCGGGTTTTGCCAACTAGACCAGTGTGCCAGAAGAGTACACAAGCAGATGTCTACCTACGTGCTAGGTCTCATCACCCAAGGCAAAAGAAGTCAGAAAAAAATTAGCCTTACTTATGCAACGGGCCGACACAATCTTCAACAAGGAACCACTGTGTAACACTACCCATTAATGTAACACTACTCACCTCCTATTTATTTGGTTTCGTGTTACCTTAGGGTATAGAAACACACTTAATTATGAAATAACATGCACAAAATATCACTTTAACACTTTTATAGTCAGAATGTCATGAAGTAAGACTAATTGGGCCCAATTTACAATCGATCATTATAACAAACAGATTGCATAACTTCCATTTATATTCCAATGGGCTTTTAACTCTTCCCCTTGTGTATTTATAATAACCATTCAGGTCTACTTATCGGGTTCACTAATCGCGTCTCCACTCAAACACTGCCGGATGGTACAGTACTCCACAACTCCACACTCTGCCGGATATCTTCCTCCACGATCCCTCTCTCGATCTTTTTCCACCTTTTTTTTAATTCACGCGTCCTTCCTTCAATCGGTTCTCTCTCTTGTGGGCGCCTCCTTTTTCTTTGCGTCCTCTCTTTTTTTTCTTATTCTGCCGATCTTATAAAACACATCTTTTTCGTAGCTCTCTCTACCTACGACTCCCCTTGTGTATATCTTTTCCGCGCCCCTCACTACCATTCTTGCCTCCTCACTACCATTGTTAATTTTAAATTATTTAAACAAACAACATGGTGGCCTGTTTACAACTGCCTGAGGAGAAGGCACATACTGGCTACCTTACAGACGAATGCACACCCTACAGCAATGGCACAAAAGAAATCAGCAGGCTTAGAGAATCAAGGCAGTGTATCACCTAATGACAAGATTGCTGAAACAGATGCCCATCTTTTACTCCTTTTGTAAGTCACAAAGAGTATATTACAGGTCTTCACAGAACAAAATGTTCATACCAGATCTATATTTACAAGAGAATACAATGCATACTCGTCCTCGCTAAGGACCCGATGCCGACATTGATATGTGTATAAGGTTATGAAATTATTTCCACCAGTAACAAGTTATGCATGGGCCAAACCAAGAGGGCTGTGCAATGGTGTTTGAAAGAACATGTTCTAGCACTGAGGAAAGGCAAGGAGATTTAGTTAGACATTGCTGAGTGTGCTTTGATCAAACCCAAACATAATTTAACAATAGCAATAAAAAAATACCTGGCCAAACAAAAAGATACTTTCCCATACTAATTCGGGCAATAGTGGAAAGAAAAGTGGAAAGTGGAATAAGTATCAAAGAGCATCGTTTCACGTTTCCCATCTCATGGATACCTGTTGTCAACAAGAAGAACTGTTTCCCAACATTCCATGAGTGGGGCTGAGAGAATAAATGTATGAGTATATGAAAAGTAGCCTCCTAGTCACCTGGGATGCCACCATATATGAACTCCTGAATTTGGAGTCAGGTGTATATTCTTCAGCAAGGCCCAAAAACCAATCCAGAAGTCTATCACAACGATCGTTGCCTCTCCCGCTTTAATTCTAAAATGACCATTTATCATCTATCCATCATCCATTATGATTAACCAACCATCACCAACCATTCGCAATAAATCTTCAAACCTACCTTTTCTTGGAATTCCTAGTGCGAGCATGTCGAGGTGAAGAGGTTGATGATGATCCAGATGAAGATGATGAAGAGGAAGATCTGGAAGAAGAGGCCGATGAGGATGATGAAGATGACCCACTAGATGATCGGGAGCTACTGTCTGAAGAGCTGAAATACAATGCAATATAAATTAGACCAATATAAACTCAATTGATTGATATTGTGAACAAAGACCGGCTATAATGTTGCTGTTGTTGTGCGATGGTAGCTTTGTCGAGTTCTATTTAAGGTAATATACAATGCGAGTGTGACATATCAATTGCCAATAATTTGGCTTTTGTGAGGTTCTAGCCAGCATGCATTGAAGTCAAAGATCATGAAAGTCAGCATCATGAAAGCCAGCATCATGAAAGCCAGCATCATGAAAGTCAAGACTTATATCAGTAAAAGCAAATGAGTCCCTAACTTATGGGGAAGAAATCGATTAGAAAACACATAGCTTTTATGGCTCAAGTGCCAATGTATTAGAGTGTCAGATTCATTATTACACCAACATCATGAAGACGCAGGCCAACGAAGAGCAGGCATAATAGATATCCGCAAGCCTAAATATAGTGATTTTGCTATTGATAACTATGGACATTTATGAATATCTCTCGGGCTTCCCACTGAGTCAGCAATTCCATTTCTGTCTACGTTTGGATGAAATAGTCATACGAATGATCATGAAATACGTTTTCATCGTTCTCAGGGCTGGTTGATGAAAAACATGAACCAGCTTAGAAGACGATGACAAATTATTTAATCTAAACGTGCCTAACCCGGTGGGAAGCCCGAGGGACACTCACAGCCACTATTAGCCGGGTAAGAATGAAGTCCTTCTTGTGGACATTTATTACATGTGACTCAACCTACGTGACATCAAAATTAACTTGGCAAATGTGGAATTAAATTAAACTAAAATTACAATACAATTTGATCGGAAAACGGTGTTATTTGCATACAAAAGCTCCATTACTGATGAGATATTGATAATTCATCACTTGATGAAGGAATTATCGGGGGATGTACTTACGCGCAATATGGTTACAGAGAAAGGATATTTTATTGCTTCTATTATAGTTTAGAAGAAGATATTATCAAAATGGTTGACAAAATCGAATTCTCCGGCAGTGAGATGGTTTACGAGATTCAACTTTCCAGGGTTGAAATACAAAAAATCAACATATATACCGACTTACCTACTTCTGCTACTTCCACTGCTAGATGAAGCACTTCTCTTCTTTTTCTCACGTCCACGATCTTTCTTGTTTTCCTTATCGGAGCTGTCGGAGTCGGAATCACTGGTTGCTTTTGGCCTGGCCCTGATGGAAAATATTCTATATTAAATTCACTCCATTGCTTCAACTATTGCAAACCTTGCACACATTACATCAAAATCTATAAAAAAGTCATATCCAGTATGAATTTGAGAGAGATAATTTAATCTAAATTATCGGTAACTCCACTTACATTTTCGCCGCTGATTCCGGGTGTTCTAAACCGGAAGTTTACACTCTTAAAACATCTAAAAAAATACAATGAACTTGATTAATAAATGCAAAACTTATGAAATAAAAAAATTAAAATAATTTTCGAGCCATTTTTTAGGGAATTAATGCATTATCAACCAATTTTAGACCTAAAAAGTGTCAATAGTTTTCATCGTGCACAACGTAGTCAAAGCTGAGGCGCCCTTTCGCTTGCGACGGCATTGTGCAAAAATAAAACACGTAACAAAAGAAGGCGTTGCCAATATTACCCAGCATTCCCTCTTGTGATAAAAGTTGTTTTCGGGTTGATTTCTGTGGAAATTAGGTGGACAATTCGAAGGCATCCGCTGGAATTTTTATCCATCTACATCGGATATTTTTCCGAATTGATTTTGGTTATTCAATTAACAAAGTGTTGTACAAGGATTGGGTAAGTGTCCTCGCACAGTAATATGAGATACGCGTTGAACAATGTCCTTGATTAGTCTTATTGTTGTGTCATTCACAAAATGTAATTTTTATTAAGACTACCTTCATATTTTTGTGAAAACTTATCTTCATTAATCGTGTTGTGAAATATACAGGCCCAAAGATGTCAGGCATTGCGGTCGCGAGACTTGCGGAGGAGAGAAAGGCTTGGAGGAAGGACCATCCTTTCGTGAGTAACTCTTATTTAATCGTGTAACAGACTTAGTTTTGAATTGCCTTTTCATCAGCGGTGAAGTGCAATTGTTTCACGTTGGCGAACTAGCTCTATGATTTTCTCGTGGGAATGTCTTCCTGTCATGCGAAGTTTGTATTTATGTCAGCGGCGTTGCAGTCTCCATTATTATGAAGGGTCAATGCCGTAATTTAGTTCGTCATTGGGCCTGGAAAGAGTGGGGTCTGATCTTTGGCCACGATATACGTATGTGGTCCGTATTGGCTTGAAAGAGATGCTATTAGATCCTTCCCTCGAAGTTCACTGTTGTTATAATTTGAGTATTGATATACTATCGTTTCCCGCCAATGTCTTGTGTGTGTACAAGTTAGGAATGGGATGTGAGTTATGAATAAGGTTTGGTAATGTTTCTTGTTGACTATTTATCTTTGATAGTAAAGAAAAGACTGTTAATTTGCTACTTATCACGCACAACATCCGTATTTTGTCTTTCGAAAAGAAAATTAAAGTGGCGGGCATGGCCACTTCTAATCATTTTTGTCGAAAAAAATTCTAGCAAGTACAATTTTAATTTATTGTTAAGCTCTCTAATTTGATAGTTTTTGTGTTGCGACTTGACCCATTGTTAATTAAGAATGGCATTATTTCCAGTGTTTGTCATGAGCTATGTCCGAAATTCTTAGGTTATCGTATAGTTCGTACCCATTATATGTGCGTAATGTACTGGTTTTAATTAGTCCATGGCTAATTCCAGTGTAACGGACTTCTCTCCCCTAGACGTTGCTTTTCAGCGTTGATGTTTACCGTACATTCTCATTCCCGTGAGAGAAAACGTGCAACAGAAATTGCCCTTGATTTCTGGCCTGTTTTTGGCAAATTGTTTCAAGTACTGAAAAGGGTCATGTTCTACGGCGGGAAGGAATAGGGATATCTTTTGCTGAATATATCTCTTAATATCCTCACGAAGGCATTTTTGGCTAATATTTTAGCTGCTACCCCTGAACAAGGCCAGAGTAAGTTACAATGATTAGTTAAATATTGGTGATAATGTTCTCCATGGAACCTGTTTATTTCTATCATTTTTATGCCGCATGACTTCGTGATACACCATATTCACAAAATTCAGATTCTTGTGTTGTCACTGTACTGTGCAGTGCCGATGTTAACTTGTCATCACAAATTTAAAATGTTTGTGTGAATTGGTACTCAATTTCATCCAATTCAAATAGAATTTCAGTTGTTTTTGGAATCTACATTTTAAATAATATTTATTGATATATTAGTGGTACATGATGTAATAAATATGTATAAATCATTGGTTTTTGTAATCTGGTCAATGATGGAGATAATAAGAATATATGTATTATTTATAAGAAAAAACGACACTTAAATATGTCTCTTAAGGCCGTCCTCCCTTGCCATCTTCAGACTTATCAATTGTTAGGAGGATGAATACAACCCTAAACCTTATCTTGGTTTTTATTGTGAGACAAGTTTGTTTTAGCTCTTAGAAAAGGGTTTAATTTTTAAGTTTGTAATGTTCAAATGCAAGGGTTTTCAAGTAGGCAAGAAATTAAGTTCATTTTTTAATTTGATACGAAGTATCCACTTGAATCTTGTCAAAAGCTAACAGGACTACTAGTGCAACCTGATAAAATAAATTAAGGAAAAAATTAGGCTATATTGGAGAAAGACAGAGAATGCCAACTTTTATGATACCTGATCTTGAACAGGTTTTTGGAGGAAATATGTTGCCTGAGATTTAAAATCTATATGCTATCTCATTATTTTTCCAGGGATTTGTAGCTCGTCCCACCAAGGGTCCAGATGGTAATCTCCATCTAATGACGTGGGAATGTGCCATTCCCGGGAAGAAGAGTGTAAGTTATCAATATTTTTCATATACATATTATCTCCTCAATTAAATTTTTTTAAATCGTTATTTTAATTAAATGCTAAATCAAATGTGATTTCAGCTAATACTTATGCTGGAATGCCGTGGTTTAACTTTTCATCTCTTTCAGACACCTTGGGAAGGAGGATTGTACAAATTGCGCATGATATTCAAAGATGATTATCCTTCAACTCCACCAAAATGTAAATTTGAGCCACCTCTCTTTCATCCAAATGTTTATCCCTCAGGTGAGCCTATAGATGTGTTGAATTGGTTTTCGTTTTTCTTCTGTGAATTATAATTATGCCATATTATTATTATCTTGTGTTCAATTGGTTAGTAAATATGAATGTCCCTCTGACTACTTTTAAGCCTATAACAATATTTTTAATCATCTTTTTGTATTAACAGGGACAGTATGTCTATCATTGCTGGATGAGGAAAAAGACTGGAGGCCAGCAATTACAATCAAGCAGATCCTCTTGGGAATCCAGGACTTACTGAATGAGCCAAACATTAAAGATCCAGCCCAAGCTGAGGCTTATACTATCTATTGGTACGTTTTTTTGTGCAAATATGTTTAATGTCAAGTAGAGTGCCTATTACTGGTGGTATGGATGAAATTAGATACCTGCCTTATGCCCATACATATGCTCTCTGCCATTCTGTAATCGAGTATTCAGTATTCCATCTGATGTGATCCCATGTGTCCCCGGCTTATGATATTATTACTATCATGCTCAGCAAGTCACTATTCGCACAATCATTTTTCCTATCCAATTTATTCCTGTGATGCTTAACCTGCATGTGAAGGAGGAGAGAATTGAAAGGGAACTGGAAAGAAATAAGGTTGCTTTCTATTTTGATTGCGATCATGAAGTAATGATTGGCTAAGCACAGTGGCGGATCCAGGTTAGGGACAAGGGGAGGGCTAAGTGGGGGTTAAAATTCCTGCAGTAGTGGGGGTCGTAAAAAAGTTAACATTCTATCTAGTGTAAATTGGATACCCAAAGGGGGGCTATAGCCCCCAACCCCCTCAACCAATATTTGCGCCACTGGCTAAGCATGGTTGTCATATTAATTCCAAGCAATTTGAATGGAAAGAAAAAGAACATGTCAATAGTGACACAAGGGACTATGCTGGACTAAATGGATTAAATTTTGATGTTCGGAATTGACAACCTCTGAATTTAATTCGTACATCTTAAAATTGGTGATGGGTCGATTTCAAAATTTTCGCGATTCCAATCCTGTTTCCGGGTATAACGTTCCTATTGTGCCAACACCGATTACACTGATTCTGATGACATAGGCTCCAAGAAGAATATCACTTAATTCCATGCAACTAGACAACCAGATAAAAAAATATTACTCTGTGGAAGAATCAGATAACAAAAACATAACTATTATCATCATTATTTAATTTATAAATTACAGAACCAAACTTAAGTATCTTTAACGTCACAACTGGATAACGGCATGATAGAAACTGTCATTATTCTGACTCAAATGTGTTTCGTTTTCATGATTGCGTGGTACAAAAATTCGAATGACTGTTACAAACAGGGTCGTATATAAATATGTGGTTTGGTGTACTACTGGAATCAGAATCGATTTTTCACCTTGGTGAATACTTATTTTCGATTCTGATTTTTGGTTTAAAACCAAGGAATGGAATCGACCCATCGCTACTTAAAATGTACCTTAGCATTTTACATACCCATTGAATATAGTAACACTAAAATAAATTTCTAACACTAAAATAAATTTCTGGTTGATTAACAAAGGTTGCTACAAGCATTGTGCAACTCCAACAGCAATGTCATAAAAGTCAACCAAAAACAATTCAGAGATCGTTTATTAACCACAAATGCTTACTCCCGAAGACACTGCAAATGCACTTATTCTCATATGGGCAAATTGCAAACTTAGTTTATTAACCCGTCAACGCCCATGGGTGCCCAGTGGCACCCAGTGCAGTGCTGAGCCAATACTCCTTCAATGCATTTAATACGTGAATTTTACCGCACATTTCGGTTCCCATACTTAGTAGAGGGTTTTCTCTATTATTCAGTCAGTTTGAATGGTGTTCATTGTGTTGAGCTCATATGTATCATATTTTTTTAAAGTGAAATATGTGTGAATTAAAAAAAACTTTGGGTGCTGACGGGTTAATGGCAAATGGTAAATTGTAACCACAATCATTTTCACTAATCAATGAAATATTTGCAAAGCACAACACTAATGAGACTTAATATTCAAATCAGCTCTGAACTCGAGGGCCCAGAAAATGATTAATGTTCACAATGACATTGGAGTCAAACTGAATAGAAACTGTAAAATAAATATGTAATAATTTGTTTATTTCCCAGCTCATATATTTGAGAATGGCACTTAAACTCCAGACAAGTGTAAAATTTGCCGTATCTACCCAAGGACAAGGGAATGATCATGAGAAGTAGGAGTGGCACCACAGTTAAGCTCTAAGATTTTGGCAAATCGCTACACCTTACCCTAATCTCTTATATTATTTGATAATACAGATCACCTTTTCTATGAAAATAAATTAATAATATTGTTTTCCTCATTACTTTCCTCTTGCATTTAACACATTGTAGACTGCTCATGTAAAAGTACGTGTTTTCACACCCAGTGGTATTGGCCTGATCACATATTTTTATACGTGTTTTTGCATTGTCATTGGTGCCTCCCCTGTGTGGAATTATTTTGGACTATTTGGGCCAAGTTCTTGTTCTTGGAAATGAAAAAATACATTTAAAAATTGGCTTATACTATAATGTGTATTTTAAAGCAAGTATTAGTTCTCAAGTTGTTCTAGTTCAATTATATACTTGTACCTTGCCTGCAAAAATGCTAAAAATAGCCAGCATCGAGGGCTAGTCAAATGTAAAGGGTGCTGGACCAAGAAGCGTTTAGGAAAATAATAATTATTCATAATTTTTGGCTCATCCATTTCCCAAATTGAATTAGTATTTTTTTCATTTGCTTTCTTATTTTGGCATTCTCTTTCCTTGTTGATTTTTCTTACTTGTGTATTGTTTTGTCTTAAGTATTGTCTGCTTTAAATATTCTAATTTTATTTTTAGCCAAAATCGGCTGGAATACGAGAAGAGGGTGAGAGCTCAGGCACGGGCCATGGCACCAACCGATCAGTGAATGGATTGAAATTTTTATGAGAGGACGGAACCAATAAGTAACCTTTGGATGTTTGAAAGCTTTTATGTCAACCACAGATATGTGATTTCTTCTGTATTGATGTCAAAGTCATATTGGTTCTATGAGGTGTTTTTCTCTGTAATCTGCCAATGGACAGAAAGAACTTTCCAGATGCATTGGATTGGCCCGGGTGAGGTCATTTACCAATGCATTCCTTCTAGAAGTTGCACATCAATGTGTGGAAAGAATTTTTTTTCGTTCTAGAGATTTGTGCTTATTTTGGATCATTTTAACCCGTTCCAGCAGTTGAAAAAGTCCTATCTCTAAACAATCTGATGTCTGTTGATGTTGGCAATCAAGTGGCAAGTATTGCTGTAGATCTCCACTAAAATAAATGTGAGGTGTGATTTAAAAAAAGGTTTGACCATACGAGTCATTCCGAGATGAGTTCCTCTAGGTCAATTCAACCTGGAATATATAAAAAATTTCCAGTGTGCTGCTCTACCTGTGACTATTATGTCAGGAACTGGTGAAATCACGTTCAAGTGCCCGATTTCTTTCACCATATTGTGACCTAGCTGGATGAACATTGCTTCAGAAGATGTTTGTGGAGTGATTTAAGTTTTGTGATTTTTTAATGATACATACTATATATTGTAAGTTAGAGTAATAATAAATATTCTTTTCTTAAAAAGTGCCTTTTGTATATAAATTTGCTTATTATGTATTTTTTTTAATTACGTATTTTTCGCATCTTTTAAAAGTATTGAATTTACTACTTCATTCACATTTACCTTTGCCTGATCAATTTGTGTTTAATGAAAAAGAATAACTGCCACCATTAAGTAAAACTACGACGGCCAGCCTGGTTCATGCATCATGTTAGGGATGAAGGTTGTCTTGATTCATTACTTCTCAGATTTTCATGCCCTGATACCTTCAGATGGACCAAGACAGTCCACTTCCAGGATCAAGTTTTTGAAGAACTGGAGCACTCGAAGGAGCACCACACTCTTTTGCTCTAAGGCCCAGCGCACACGGAGCGACTCTTTTGTGACCACAGTTGGGAATCAGTTGCGTCTGCAACCAGTTTGCAACTGAAACAAAACTTCTGTCCGCACACGGGTGTAATGACAAAGGGCTGGTTGTAAATCAGTTTCGTCCATTGTGCAATCAGTGAAGTGTTTATTTAGTGCGGTCCGTGTTGTTTTTTAGCCCTTGCCTTGGCCGTCAGCGCTTACTAACACTGAGTCAGGAGAAGAAGACGCTGTGAACTATTATCAATACCAAAGACGTTATATAATTTGCATTTGTTCGGGACTTCATGCTTCTCTACTGCTCCAACGAGCTTCATGTTGACTTCTTGATCATTCAATTTGAGATCGACACTATACGGCCGTCAAAATACCACCAAAACACCACGTGGTCTCGTGCAACTGAAGTCTGCAACGCAACTGCAACCGCGGGCCCACGGTTGCATGTGACTGGTTTCAGACTGGTTTGAGATCGTCAAAAACCAGTCGCGTCGTGTGCGCCTCCCCACTCAAATACATTGTCGATGTCACAAAACAGTTGCGCGCGCAACTGGTTTGCAACGGTAGTTGTAAAACAGTCGCACCGTGTGCGCTGGGCCTAAAGGAAGTGTCAACACTGTAAAATGTCCCACCCAAGCGAATGAATGTGGCATTATTTGTTCTACAAAAATGAACGAGTTGTTGCCAATGGCCCTTAGGAAACCTTGAAGGTTGTGTGTTATGAAAGGCTTCTTCTTGGATAGCCAAACCCTTTCTCAGTTCAAAGAAGAGGGTAATCCTGTCTCATTCTCTCAGCGTCATCCTCATTCACTGCAGCTGTTCTTGTGAGTTGGTAGTTTGTGTGGTTAAAAAAAAAATTCGTGTCATGCGCACATTGAGGGATATATGCTATGCCACTATAATTATAATCAAATCTCTAGGATTATTTTTAAATTAGTTTGTTACATTATGGCCGAACTTATCAATTACTTGATCATTTTTTACAAAAAATATTTTTTAGTTTTTTTTACTGGTAGTAATGTTTCACATTCTTGGTCAATGAATTGTTACATTTTTAAGAAAACAGTACAACTGAAAGAAACATTCCTGAAATGTGGTTATTTGTAATAGATGTTAGTATGTACCTTCTTGCATAGATGTGAATAACTCAATCAAGTTTTCTAAAAAAATTACAGTATCACAAGGGGAATCAATGTCTGTCTTATATCCTCTTTTAAATATCCGCTTTTAAAAATCCTAAATATCGTTTGAGGTATCATTTTCCATTTCAGGTACAATTCCATTATTATTCACACTAAAGACATGGAGATAGACTTCTAAGCCTGAATATCTTGAATTTGCAACCAATGCTTATTCAGAACATTCATTACGGAAAAAGTATTTGAACGCTGACACATTTCAGGATTGCAGCTGCCAATGGAGGAAGGGTTGCAGTTACCTCAGCCTATTATCTGTTCACTTTATCTCTGCGGCTGAGTTTTCGTGAGATCCCGGACACTCGGAGGGCCTCACTGAAGGGGAAGGGGTAGTACCGAGAGAGAGAGTAGGAGCGACCTCAACGTTGCCAAATGTACATAGCCGCCCTAGTGTCTCACTGAAAAGGTGTGCGTGGCCACAGATATTTTGGGCCCGGCAGCGAAACAATGCATACCTAATCATTTAGAGGGGATTGAGGATAATCCCATCTCAGAAGCCAGGATATTGTCCGCTAAATGCGAGACCGCTGGTGAAAGGCATATATAGGCGTAACATTCTGATAAACTGGGAGTGCAAGGGAATTCGTGATGATGACGGTGCAAAAAGAATGGAAAAAAGTAACATGACGGGTATTTTTTTAAATTATTTATTTTGTAACTTATTGTTAGAGTAGTGTGGCTAACAAATCAACCTCCTCATCTTCCCTCCCGTCAGTGTCTTCATTTCTGGAGTCGCTTTCCGTGAGCCGTATAATGATCGGCTCCATAATAGCGTCCTTAGCAGTTTCTTTATTCAAATCTTCATCTTGCAGCTGTTTTGCGTGACGGACACATGCAGCCCATGCATCCTGCGTCACTTCATCGATGACCTGCAAAATTAAAGTTCGCACATCACTTATTCAATCCAACCAAGAATGTTAGCCAATCTCCCCAGTTTTGGCGATACCAACCTGATAAGAAATGTCTTCAAGGTATTTCATCTTGAATGTGGTATTCCTTTCAGCTGTCTTTTTACTTGGGCCCACACCATTTCAATTGGATTATATTGGCAATGATACGGGGGAAATCGTACAACAGTATGTCCTGCATTTGCAGCCATGATATCCAGCTCAAATTCTTTCATCCCCTTCACTGCTTGCACCAATTCAAATAATTCTGCCCAAGTCTGGCAACAGGTGTGCGGTATATTCTTTTTCATAAGCCAGTCCTGAATATCAGACTTCCTCGTGGAGGTCGTGGGCAGCTTATCACTCACAACAGAGTGGTAGCTGGTGGCATTGTCCATCACAATGACAGAATTTTTTATTTCTCGCTGCTCCAAGACACTTAAAAAGTTTTGGAACCTGTGAATGAGTTTGAAAGAAGCACGAAGTTAACATCAACTTTGCTTAAAAATCAACAAGAAGTGTGTATAATTTTTTTATAAGTGTGAAATTAATTAATTAGTTTTAGACTTACCATTTCGTAAAGATGATCGCATTCATATCAGAATGGTAATCCATATTTTTTTAGCCTTGACTCCGGAATACCAGCTTGCATTCATTGAGGAAGCCTGTTTCCGCCGATCCCACATGACAATATCAGCCTTGATCCCTTCCCGATGGGAACTTTCAGCCCTATCCATCAAGCTCCTAAGGAGTGATTCTGATTCACCCAAGTTTCATCAAGGTAAAAAATTGGCCTCAGTCCACTGCTCCGCAAGTTTTCCATTTTTCTTAGGAAAGAAATTCTAGCTGAGACAATGTCTCCCCTCTCCATAAGGAATTTCCTCCCATCCACTGTTCTTTTATAACGGAAGCCAATGTCCCTCATAGCTTTCCACAATGATGTGCGGCCACCGACAAATTCACCTGATTCCCTCATTTTCCTATGGACCTCCGTAATTTTTGGGAATTTCCCCTCGTCATAAAAATCAAGGATACTCCTCCGCAAAACAGTTTTTTGGAATTCATCAAACTCTGTAACTGTCTTTCTCCTTGACTTCCTCTCTTTCTAAGAGGATTTAAATGTCGGAGATCCTCCACTTTCGAGAGAGGTATTCCTGCCTGAAAAGGTTAAATAAAGATTAATTTAAATCTACCATTTTTGCCTTAATGAAAGAAAATTTAGGTTATAAAATTAGATTGTATTATAGACAATATATACGAAGAAATGTAAGATTGGAAGTGAGATCATTACCTTAATGAGCGAAGGCCTGGATTCTTCTCAGGGGCAGCCCACAGGCTTCCACAGCTCTTTCCTGGACTTTCTCGAGAGAAAGTATTGGTTGTCCAAATTCCTTTTCCTGTTGAAAATAACGAAGAACATTAAACACAATGTTCTTCACGCTACTGCGAAGCAGCATGTTGACTTTCTTCTCAATAGCGCCTTCAATAAACACGCTCGGATGTTACTCTTTTAAATCAGAGGTATCCAAAATTATATATGTTGTAATACCCAAAAGTAAACACGGAGTTGAGGAAAAGGGTTAGGGTTTGGTAAGGAAGGGATCGGAAAAGTACTGAGAGGGAATAGGTGGAATGAGGGAGTCAGTGCTGATGGGAATGCAAAAGGTGAATAAAATTTTTCTGGAAAGGAGATGGAAAAGGATTGAAGTGGAAGAAAAAGGAACACTAAGTTATAAGTTAAATTTAAGTGGAAGAATCGAAGAGAACGTGCGAGATTTGGCAACACAGCTAGCTGATCCACGAAGTTGAAACGACGGAGGTCTGAGAGCAACTGAAAATACGAAGTGCTAGGCCTGGCCTACTGTCTGCTGATTGGCAGAGGGAAAGTCACATGTAGAGAAAATTTCCCTCCTCTCACCCCAACTTGCTTAAGCCACACCAGCTCACCCGCAAAGATAAAGTGAACAGACTTTGGTGCTCCAGGAATGATTCAATTAGCTAAATAACACACCAAGAGAAGTAAGCTATATAAAAATTAAATTTATTGTCAAAATACATATCACAAATATTTGTAAATAATTTAAAACCTATTAAGTGAATCGACTAATTAAATGAATGTCATTTGCTCTAAAAATATCACCCAATAGGATTGTGCATTGTAGTAAGCATTGTCTGTGAGTTAATAAATTATTAACAAATCATTCACAGCACTAGTTAAAAGCAAACAAAACCAAATAAAATAATCGACATATACATATCAGTAATGACAGACTCTACTTACAGCACATAAGTACTATAAACATTATGCACTCATCAGATCATCATAGGCCTCAAACCCAATTTTTTCAAGCCATCAATACTGCATACCAAAGCTTATAAGCACTTGGAATCACAACATCAAGAAGAAATTATTTGAGCATGGTCACTGCCTTCAGCAGGGCAAGAGCAGCCGATGGATTATCCTTTGGGACCTACAAATGAAACAGATCAAAGAAAAGTAATTATAGCACTACCTCTCCAATTGAGTCACAGTCAAACACCTCTACCTGTTTAATCTCTACGTTAAATCATTTAATTCAAATAGACAATTTTATAAGAAACAACTTTTCTGAGAGGGAAATTGTTCACCCGGTATCTTTTTTTGGCCTATGTGACGATAGATCAAATTTCTAGTTTCCAGCAGGTTCACAAGATGTAGAAATTTTTTTTCCAGAAGCATGTCACCTGGGTTACATCCATATAATAGTGCCCAATCCCCTAAGGAGTCTCACGTAAATTTTTCGGTCTCATGAAATTTTTAATGTTTTTTTTTTTATATCACAGGGAACAGAAATGAAGAACATATAAAGCAAAGCATCAATCTTTCCCCTACCAATTGACAAATGTTCCACTTACATGCAAGCTGGGCTAAGGACTGGAGGTCAGCACAAAAAAATCAAAATTTACATCATTTCAAATACCATATTCCTCCGAATATAGTCCCCCCCCTAATTTTGAGGCTTCAGTTTCGGGAAAAGTTAAAAAAATGCGTTTGAATATTGTCCCCCCTTAACTTTTACCTTGGGCATTTTTGGAAAAAAAGGGGGACTATATTCAGACATAAACAGTATTTTTCAGGTGGTGATAACTTGGGGTTTCCTAAAATTTCTTCTGAGTCATTTTTTGTCGGCAGCATCCATGTAACACTTCAGCTCTTCCAGAAATAGTGAGGAATTTGCAACAAACAGTGGGCTATATGGATGTAGCATACTTTATGGCATATACAACAATTTTAACTCCACAACAACAAATTTGAAAATAATGAATAGACCAATTTTTTTGGTCTTTCAAATTAAGTTATATGAGTACACCACAGCACCCAGATTGTCTAGTCAGCCCTCATTGTGTTTGCCCAGGCATTCAGATAACGTAATGGGCACAAAGGTAAGGGTGGTCAGCACATGGGTCTGTTGACATGTTTCTTGCCTTTGGGAGGTTAGTGTGGAAGATGCAGCTAAAGGCAGAGGGTAGAGACCACCCCCAAGGATGGTTAACATTCCTGAGGTTGGGTATAGGGCAAACTGTGAAATATGGGCACACCAACGAGATAATTGAAGGGTAGAAAGCAAATGTGTTGGACGCAGTTACTGTTGGACAGCCTAGGTTAAAATTAATTGGACGTTCCCTTCATGGACCCACAACAGACACGAGAGTACATACAGTTATGTATATCTTAATTCTACAATAATGAATAGGTTAATATGTATGAGGTAATCATTTAATCCTAAATATATGTAACTCCTTTGCTCTCCGGCTGTGGCGCAGGGTGCACGACTTGGACCGCTAGTCTCACAATTTGCTCAGCAGTCCAGACCATCTTGTCCAGTATAGTCCACAAATGCCCAAAAATGGAAAGACAGCTCAGTAGCTTAACTGGCTAAAGCACTCGACAGGAAATCGGTGGATCTGGATTCGAATCCCAGTCACGGTGAATTCTTTTTTTTTCTCTGGAATTCTCACGCAACTTACACTGAGTCAGCTCCTATCAAACCTAACTCTAAAATCAGGTGGGCAAAGCAGTAATGTTTTTTAAAATGTCTTACCATATGACCAGCTCGATTGATCCAGAAGAAGCTGAAATTTTTCATCTTCTTAAAATAACCCTGAGTGAAACCGTTTACAACCATTGGTATTCTTTTTGCTTCCAGCCAACCTTTTGAACCAGCCCAACGAAGATTCTCCACCCATTTCAGCGTACCTGAAAAACAATACAACATTTACAGTCAAGTCCTGTTTTATAGAAAAAATTAGCAATTATAAGTGGCGCCACTTGAGTTTGTCACCGGCTCACAGGACGTGAGACCAGATGGTCATTAAGACGTCTTATGGCACTTTAGCCATATGCAGGTGGTCAGTCGGTGATGTGTACTTATGTCTGAAGGGCGGGCGTTGGCGCGTCTCAATGTGTAATGGCATCACAATAAATATCTTCACTGAATGACTTGTTCTGTTAATCTTTTGTAGTGCCATCCCAAAGGAATCCCTGTGCTAACACAATTTATCATTCGTAGGAAGCATGTGTGTGAAATTAGTGTGAAATTTCAGTACCCATAATCCAATGGCTGAGTTCACAGAATAAAATATGTAGCAATTAGTGATGGGTCGATTCCAAAATTTTATCGATTCCGATCCCGATTCCGATTCTGACATTTCGATTCCGATTCTACCGATACCGATTCCATCGATTCTGATGCCATAGGTTCCAAGAAAAATATCACTTCCAGGAAACAAGAAAACTGCTTTTTAAAATATTACTCTGTGAAAGAGTCAGTTCACAAAAGAATCTTTCATATCATTACTATGCAATTAAAATATAATAGCTAAATTTCAAAACAGAACATACCTGAAAAGTGGTGTTACATGATAGGTATTACTTTAGAATATTGGCACTCATAATATGTCGACAATATATATATATATATCCAAACTACAAGGGAGAGCCCTGAGTACAGGAATTTTCATAGCTGTAATAAAGATTACATACTACGTATATGAATCATGTAATATTTGGCCCTTTCAAATTCTCAAGCAGAAAATCCAATTATTCTACATCAGTGGCGGATACAGAAAAAACTCAAGGGGGGGGCGCAACATATCTTGAGTTGTCTTTACTTTTATCGTGATGAAAGATAATCAAGTCACAGACAAAGTACCTATATGAAAATTTTATTTAAAGTGATTATAAACATGTAAAAGACAATGCCATCTTATGATATAAAAAAGTTACAATTGTGGTTTTGCAATGTTCGGCAATACAGGCGGACCCGCAAGGGGGGGGGCGCGCGCCCCCTGCGCCCCCCATCTGTATCCGCCACTGTTCTACATGCTCAGCCAGCAGGTTTTGACGTCTCCATGTTACAGTATTACTGCCTGCAGAAAATTGCCTTTTGCTACACATGTTTGTTATTAGGCAAGTACTTTCCCACCAAAATTGCAAGATTTCGGAGACTTTGGAATTTTTATTAAAAATTATATCAACGAATTGTTGGATCTTGAATCTTAATGGAATTCAAGTGGACGAAGCGAACAACTATTGAACTAAACTTTAGTTTTGTAGAGCCAAAAAAAATGCTAGACTTCTCACGTCATTCAATCAACCTTTAAATCTCTTGCTTTTTAAAGTTCAAGAAAGAAACTAAACGCTACAAATGAATATTACATCGGACGGACGCAGTAATAGAAAAGGCTAAAAGAGCCTTGTGGTGTGAAAACTCCCCCTAACGCGCGACTCACCTCAGAGAGGGTGGAAAGGGAAAAAGGGTATCGCTTGTTGCCTTTCACGGAAACTGTTCATTTTTCTCTCTCTTAAGCATACTGACTTAATCTCTTCACTTTACTTCAATACCCGAGGCATATTTCTTACGCGCGGGATGGTTCCGAAAAATATCCAATCCTTAGTATTTTCACTCGAGTAATGCGCGCTAAATGGTCTAGTCGATCTATACATAATCCTTTTTAACATCCTATTTGGTGTTTTAAGTCAATGAAGACGATTATCCATGCTTTAAATGACGATTTTTCAGGACTAATGTTTTAAAAAACTTGAAAAATCGGCCTCAGTTACCGAGCCTCAGAGGTCCGCGGCGTGTAGGTCAGCCTTGACGCGCGATTGAAAAATCGCTCTTATTTCCTTCGTCGCAAACTTTCTTTTCAAGATTTCTACTTAGTACTCTTTAGAAATCTCTACTTTATATTGCGATTCAAATTTTCCGAGTTATATTTTTCGTAAACGAAAGATAATGTCTACTTAACGTCAAATTTCACGTGAAAAACGGGTCGGCCATTTTGCGTTGTAAAACCAGACAGATGAGAGCCAAAATCTTCAAAAGTCATTGAAAGTATAGGCAAAGCACCAGATCAAAGGAATATTGCGTTTTTTATTCCACAAAACTCATACCAACGCAAAACCACTTGGATAAATTGAAAGATTTTTTGAGGGAAAACGATATCTCGTGTGGCATTGAAAAATTGGTCATGTTTGGGCCTCTGTATCTCACAGAAGGTTCGCATTTATGTAAAATGGCATATAAAGCAATATTTGGTAATGATTAATGAGTATTTACGGTGATTTTCAAGTCTCTATCCCCAAAAAGGTCATTTTGGACTTTATTCCAGCTTTTTCCGATTTCGGACCAGTGTGCGCGGGGTAGGAAGACGATCGGCCGCCGCGGCTGGCATAAAGGTATTCGGCGCCCACGTCGACAACAACAATAGTGTATTCGGCAAGCTGAAACTACCAGGCCAAGGCATTAGAATGACTTATCGGCTTTAAAACCTGCACTACTACATGAGTTTCATGATAGCGCTTCCTGTCGGCAGATTGCTGGACCTACTAGCCTCGAAAGCTCTGTAACCTTAACTACTCGACTCGACATCCGTAATGCTACTCGAAACGCTCGAGTCGAGTACCAACTACTCGATCGACTTGAATTTTCGAGTACTCGCACATCCCAAGAAGATATGTGTTTTGTTATTACGATTACGTGGCGCGAAAATTCAAATGACTATTGGAAATGCGGTCGTATATTTTGTTGTTTGAAGTACTGCTGGAATCGGAATCGATTTTTCGCCTTGGCAAGTACTCGTTTTCGATTCCGGTTCTTGGCCGAGAATCGAGGAATCGAAGAATCGAGGAATCGAACCGACCCATCACTAGTAGCAATGAAAATCAGCATGAGGTTGAGCTGATTTTTAATTATTGAGAAAATTAACATGGAACTTAGAGAAGGAATTTTTTCCTGCACTTTTCATCCATGTTTAGTTAACGCTATTTGTGAATCATAGAAGAAGACATCCCAGGATGAAAAGTAACATGTAAAAATATGAAAACTCAAGAAAATTCTTCAAAATAGCTAAAAAAAAAACAACTCACTTTCAACACCTTGTGTGCTACATAGATAAACCCATAATCATCCCAAAACAGCAAAGCCAATTTTTTAGTAAGTGCTCAATTTAAAGTTATTGCTAATTTTTTCTGTAAACTGGCCTTCCCTTACATTAGGATTATTTTTTCTTTGAAAAAGCCATAATCACACCCATTATTAGAGAAGCACGTCGTGAAGTTGAAGTCACATTGTTTCACAAATTTTCCATGAATTAGTGTGCGCAACATTATGTACTTTTACTGGGAAATTACAAAGAAGCATTACTCACTGAAAAACTTTCTTTGCTTCATTTACTGAAAATAAACACTCATAGCCGCTGTGACTACAATTGCAATTCGTAAAAAATTTTTTGCTGGTTAGGCCAGTTACTACCCAGCCAGCACATGGTAAGTCACTGAGATAAGGTGAAAGGAAAAAATAAGGAAGGACGTTAGGAGAAGAGGTAAGCAGGTTGGCGTTTCCTTATGGGTCTCTTAAGGCCAGGCCGGCAAACATCCAGGCTAATGATAAAATAGAGACCCAACTTTCAGCACTTCCCTAGATGATGTTATCATTTCATCGTTTTATCGTATTCATTAAGGGATTTATGTATAAGAATAATTTTTCCATTCTTCGCGCTTCTATAGAATGAGTAGAAATTGCATCATACGACCATAATTTGAAAATCATTCACATTAATGAAATGATGGCAAAACCACGGTCATTAGAAAGAAACATGTTGTCACATGAATAGAAACGTAGAATATTAAAATTCCGGAAATAAAACTCTAATATCAATAATTTATTCATTAGGTTAACCAAACAACAATTAAAATTCATCAATGTCATTGTGTGGACCTAGAATGAATTCAGTTTTTTTCATTCACAAAGCATCTAAGTTTTTTTATAGAATTATAGTTTAAATAGGTACCTACACCTACCCTCTTCATCTGACACTGTGGTTAGTATACCTAGCTGATGAGCTGTAGGTTATAAGTTCGATTCCTATTTTTTCATTCTACATGCTAGTTCATCTGTTAAACAGTAAATCCAAAGTAGAAAAATAAATTCAAAAAGACCCTACACCAATGAGCTAATTACCAATGCAACCATTAATTACCTGGACTTTGCCTCAAACCAGAATAGGAACTGAAGAAAAAAAGATTCGGAATCGAAAGAATTGGGACAGAAATCTATTTTTTTAAATGAAAAATAGAGAAATATTATGGTATGATACCTTTGAGATACAGTGATGTACATTTTCTGACAGTTTACAAAATAACTTAAGGAAAATGGTTTATTGCTTTTTAAGAAATTAAACCACAAAATTAAATGATTGACTAAGGCCTTGAACCAAAAACAAATACCAGAATCCAAACCCGAATCAAAACTGTCAAAATGTAAAATTGACTCAGATCCTTACTTAAAACATCATGAGAGCTTAAGAGAGAATTGCTTAATATTGCAGAGCATATTACCTGGTGTGGCTACAACAAGATCAAGTTGTCCAGAGTAGACTGTGACTGAGAGCTTGGTAGAATTCAACAAAGTTTCCACTGTAAAGGAAAAGATTATAATTACAATATGCCACTGCATTGGGATTTAACATAAAGATGGGGCTTCACATCAGTCGATATTTTAATGGCTAAGCAGAAATTAGAGAAGCAAAATTTCAAGGGAATTTTATGTGTCTAACCCATACTTAAGTGTTATAGAGAACAAATTGCAAGACTTAAATTCTTTTTCTGGTAAAATAATAAGCACAAAGAAAATTATTTCCAATCACTGGATAGTATAAATAAAAATATCAATTCACAAAATATGAGGCAACTTATTCATGATTGAGACCTACTTTAAAACCAGAGAACATCAAAAATATTCACAGGAGTAGTCAAAGTAGGTAAAGTTGCATTACCAACATCTATCACAATTTATAATGTGCATATTTATAGCAGGCTAAGATATTTTTATTTTCTTTTTCTTTTTTTTATTTATCCTAATCGCCCCGAAAACAGCACATTTAAGGCCTCTTATATTGGGGTAAATAAAGTATAACGATGACTATCACACACAACCATGCCCTGGGGTAGGAAAAACCTACCCCGGTGGGACTTGGATCTACGACCTTCAGTTTAGCAGACAGGACTTTACCCCACTGCCAGCGAGACCAGCAAAAGCATATTAGCCTGGGATCTCTTACCAAAGGCTGTATGTCTATTTAAATTGCAAATATGGGCAGTAAAATGATCTGCAAAGCCAGAAAACGAGATAGCTGTTGCAATTTTATTTTTTATTATGAAGCCTTCCTTTACCTTGTATATATACTTATTGTGCCTGTTAATAATCTATGTACATAAGAAATGATGAATCCAAATTGACACTTGTCAAGAATCTTGATATCTAGGATTACGTTACGAGTAACAGAGATAATTATGCTGTGAAACAACATTACCTTTGTATTTTTAATACCGGCCCAGGTATCATGAGTTGCAGGGTTTATATTAAACTACAAACTTCATTGAATGATGAAAAGGTAACAGGAAAGTTCAGCATCAAATTAAAGATGTACCTTTTAGACAATATTTTATATTCTATTGACAAATATTTCAATTCTTGAATGTTGCTGCCACATATAGGGAAGAGTGGGCTACAATGCGACATGGGCCACTTTGAGGCCGTGAGCATATTTAGCTTTGAAGTTGTGTGACACGTGCTATTATTTTATTTTATTCTCAAACCACCAAATACAGCTCAAATTGGCCATTTTTCATTGGGGTATTCAACAAATTTAACAAATAAACATACAAAAATAACTATGCCCTGGACAGGGCAAACCTACCCTGGCGGGACTCAAATTGACGAGCTCTTGTTTGGCAGGCGAGGACATTACCCCTCCGCCACTGAGGGCTGGCAGTTATCTTTTGGGAATAGCATAAAACCATGGTTACCATTATTAACATTATTACACACCATTATTAACCATGCTTCCACTTTGTGTAAGGCTGCCATCACTCTATTGCAGATTGATGTACAGCAGACTCCCGATTATTCGGGTACGACTTATCTGCGTTGCGGATTATCCATGCGCGAGTTCACACTCCTATGTTTTCCACAATTTATGTAAAAAAATAAAATCGGACACAAAAGTGCAGGATATTTGCAATGTAATGAATGTATGACTACACCAGGTCTATTATTTCCATGAGAAACCCCTTCATAAAATGGAATTATTTTATTTACTACTGACAAGGAATGTTCCAAGTTCACTTGACCATCTGATATTGATATAGCATTGCAGACAACGATCAGCGGGAGGGAGGAGGAAATAAAATCTCTTCAGTAATTTTAGAAGTTGCTTCTATGGTAATGTTTATGACGTGACTAGTTAGGTCAAGCTGGAGAGAGAAGGAATAGCAGAAGTGAAGGCAGCGAGGGAAATGGAGGTAGAGATAGCATGTGTCAGGCACTTGCTTGTGTAGATAGTTTGACTTAAGCCCTGATTTCTGATCAGCAAACCACTGCTGAGCGATTGGGTGATCCCGAGCCGGTTATCTTTAAGGGAGTACCGTGTTCCTGTTTTCCAAGCATCACCATGCGCTATTTTGCTCGGTGATCACAAATCTGTATCCTGGACAACTTATGCAAGAAGCGAATATGCAGCATGGTACCTGAAAGTGTAGTTTCTGACGTTGCGCAGTGGTTTTGAAGTATTCGTGCAAACCACATTTCTGAATCCGTGATCCCACAACCACGGATGCACAGTTTCCTGAAACCAGGTATTACACGGAGCAGTAAGAATGCGAATGCAATCATGCTATTGCCACTAAAAAGATCGCAGTCAGGAAAAGAAAGCTGCTAATGATTCTGGGAAGCAATCTAAAATAACATAAAATGTGCATAGATAATAATAGATTCATTGATTTACATATATGATGAAAATTACAAGAAATTTAAGTAAAAGTTTGGATTATTCGTGCCGCCTCTCCCCATCATTAGCCCGGATAATCAGGAATATGCTGTACTTTCATTGTTTTCATAGTGCAAAAGTTAAAATATTGCTGTTTTTCATTGTCAATTGCCACTCAGTTAAGATACTGTGACGGAACACGACATCACATACGTGGTTTGGAGGGATATAATCACGATCGTCTCGAGCAAAGGAATATTGAAGTCAAAGAAACTATCAATCACTCTTAAACATGCCAGATATATTTTACCCTTCATGAATTGTTACACTCTTCACAAAAAAAAAAAAAAAAAAAAGAATAATACCCTGATGAGAATGATATGATTGAAATTATCACACTTCGCAACAAAAAAGAAAATGACGATGATGAAAACGTGATGCTTTCCCCCCTCCAAAATAGTATGTGTTACAACAAAAATGTCAAATGTGAATTATATGAGCCACTATCAACTTGCATCCTTGGATAAAGTTTTTGAACTTGGCCTTTCTGAGCACTTCTTAAAGTTATTTGAGAGGACGCGTTGCACTAAGGTCTGGGAGAATACAATTTCTCGCTTCTGATTAGGGGAACGGTCGTCTGACCTTAAACAGATGATATAAGAGTCGCTGACTGCGACTTTCTTACAGTTTTCTGTTGAGGCTGGAACGGTGGAATGGTTTGCGGGGAGGGAGGGTGATTCCACTGAGGCCGGAAATAAGTGGGTCACTAGTTGGTCCTAGTTAACTGGGGCCAACACACCAGCCACCACACACCTGACTCACTCACACTCACGCATGCACACATCGCAGGACGCGATGCCCGACTCCGTGACTATCCCCTGCTCGAGTCGTCACAATACGTATTTTGATTTTTCATAGTAAAGCATTAATGAGTGTTTCAAATGTCACATTTCAATGTATTTAAATTAACTTTATCACTCTTGAAACAAGTTGTAATATGGAAACAGTCAAAGGCTGCACATTGGGCCACAATGAGAAACATTGGTTTGGGCCACAATGAGACAGATTTCAGGTGTCTCAATGCGGCCTGTGGAATTGTTCTGTATTTAAACTTAAATTTAAAATCTAATAAATAAAATATAAAAAAACTTAGCCAAACTTGAAAAAATTCTTAGTGTAGACAAGATCTATTGAAGTTGTAAGTAACTAATCTTTACCCACATGGAAATTTGCAAAAATTGATTTGCTTCTTAACCCCTCAAGCGCGGCGGTCATTTAATTAAATCCCATCTCAGCGGCCGGATGAGATTTAAATGACTTCGCCTTTTTGGCATAGTATCATTCAATAATTTATATCTTTCATAATATACAATCAGTATCATTGAAAATTTTAGCAAACTTGCGTGATATAATGTGCTACAATATCATAATTTTTCGAGCGATTTGAAAAAATATTTATTGTTTTACGTATCTCCTTTTATGAACTAATGAATAAATTTTCAATTTCGAAAGATTTTAGTTTGGTTTCGAATAAGCTGCGAAATCTCTATCATTCCCTGCATTAAAAAAATGCAATTACATGATGTAATTTAGTTATTTGGGGTTGAAAATGCCATAACAGATCGGATATTTTCGATAGGATTACCCGTTTCGCCTGCTTAAAAATTTACCACTCCGCCCACTTCTCTGACTTTGTTCCATTATTACCGTATCATTTCATTCAGGTAAACACGTGCTAATGTTTCAAACGTCAATATGTGGATAATCAAATGATTTACCTTAGAAAATCTGCTTTGTGTGACATGATTTGAAGCAATCCAAACATAATCCCACTGCACATTTTTCACACCACTACACGCAGTCTCTTCATTTCCCATATGAGGCGCAAACTGCACACCTCCTTTGAGACTTTGATTTCTTCCCAGCTGAGGAATTGTCTTTAGGAAATGTATTTCTTTGAGTCTTGGTACTAAATTGTGTAATGAGGGAAGGCCATGTCCAAACAGTTCGTATGACGTTGGATATTTCAAAAATATTACCTCGACCAATGGCACGCGAAATGATAAGTCAAATTTTTATACGTGTTTTTCCTATGATCAACATATGAATTTAGGATTTCCGCATTCAATAGTCTCCTAAATAACTTCATACACCACTTGTAATGGCGTTTTCTTTCCATTAGTTACGAATGCAATAACAGGTTCTTTGAAATTCACCCCACCAATGAATTTACTATAACCTAACACACAAACAGACTTCCGAGTCTCTATTCTGCCTTTCAATACTATTCCCATTTCGTAGGATCCTCAATTATAAAAAAATACCACTCACAGGAAGTACACTTGATGAGAATTTCAACACACTGCCTGAAAGAACACCACACAGTATGAATGACTCTAGTGGACTGAAGCTCGTGGTTTAGAAGCTCCCTCAAGAGACGAGAAAATATCTCGAAGGGGCCCTGGTATATGCTGACTGTTTAGATGGAATCTTATCTTCGTTGATTACTGTCCAGAAAAAAATATAAAAAAAATAAATGCAGAGCAAAGCATATGGCCCCTTCGCCTAGAACGCTAAGGACTAACGAGGCGGGCCAAAAACACTTGGGGCTCGAGGTGACGACAAACAAGGAGAAGACGGAGAGAAGGCATTCAGCTTAGAAGATACCATATCTCAAGCTAAAGTAGCTGACCCTTCTTGACGTCTCTCAAGCAGAATAGGCGGATTTTTTCATGATAGAACAGTCGAAGGAAGGCGTTGAGTTTTTGGACCGCAGTCGTCAACGCGCTGGTTTAAAACGGAATTTTATCGAAGCATTTTAAAAACATCTTGAAGGTATAAAGCCGTTATGAATATTTTATTGGAGAGGAAAAACATTTCTTCAAATGATAGAGTAATTAGTTTTAATTTAACATGCAATATCTCGCGTAGAAAAAATATTATATACAGTAGGTCAGGAGGCGTACTGGGTACGCATGACGGCGGCATACGAAATTTAAAGGGCGCGTACTGGGTACGCATGACGGCGTTGAGGGGTTAAAGGTGACATCTACACCACCCAGGCAAACCAATAACGATTTATCAAGTTGCTAATTGTGTTGGAATTGCTTACAAAAAAGCTATGACTCCAAATAACATCAAGGCTGGCTTCAAAAATATGAAGAAAATAATATATTTGAAATGAAGGTTATTTTTATTTTCCTCTTATCTTAGATGTTTCAATGATAATACTTTTTGATATAATGATTTAGCCAAAACCTTCACTGATGGGTGAAGGTTTTTCCATTCCTTTTATGAGTTTGCTGTTACCTTTAATTTCTTTTATAAGTAAAATTTACAATAAATAGCTACTAAAATGTATTATTCTAATGTTAATTACCATGCCTCATTGTGGCCTGACATCGTGCAGAAAATAGTGAAGTTATCAGCTGACAAGAGAGTATCACATTATATCAATTAGAAAAATATGAAAAATGATAAAGTGAATTTTGTCTTATTGTGGCCCTCCCTCCCCTAACCTTTGTCATTTTCATTTGAATTTTCAATTGATTGTGAATCTCTCAGTGTGATTGTATATGTATACAATATAATATTTCATTTTTGTATTCTTGACGGGCCCTATAAATGTATTGTATATCTATTGGCACCAATAAATCTATTATAATAATAATTATCATTACCTATATTAGTAGCAGGTCTCATGAAATCATCTGTAAGGGCATCAAAAACAGCTTTACTCTGCGAGCCCCACGTTACATTGTCTGGAATCACCCTCAAGTTCTCCCTAACAGGTCCATTCATTAATTTCGATAATGCTTCATCTTCAACATCTGCCACATGCCGTTGATACAAGGCTCCTGTAGTGAATGATAATCATCAATAAAAATAGGATATTCCGAGTGAATTCAAAAACTGCATATGTAATTTGGTAAGTTTGTGTTTTCTGAGGTCTTATTCTAGATGTACGTGCCAAAGATGATGACATTTCTTGGTGAGTTAACTTTTATTTACACCACTACTTTTATACAGAAAATATTAGTTAATAATTAACATAATAATTTATGCCTGATTATGATGATTACTCATCAAAAACCAGGTTGCTATATGAAAAAATAATTGTGGTACATGTAAAAGTTAAATAACCAAGAAACCTTATTATGGAATACCACAAAGTTAAGAATAAGTTAAAGAATTTTATAGATGATCAAATTGTCTGTAGACAAGCATTGTACAAATATTAAAAAGTTAATAAACAAAATTTAAGCATAAAGAGCTTTTGAAGAAAAGATATTTCCTTGGAACAACGTACTTAGCAGCCATGCATAGTAGATTGCTTATAGAATTATAAAAGGAGAGCTCTTAACTGTTATTCTAAATTTTAGAATAAACTAGACTTTTAATGCAAATTTAATAAATAGATAATTTTTAAACAAGATTTATATAGCAAAATTAACCCAAAAACACCAGCTTTAATATTTGTGCAAGGTTTGGTCCAGAGGCAGACTATGTATCATCTATAATAAGACCAAAGAATGTAAGAGAGGAAGTCAATAAGGATGTACTGACTGATGTGAGGACTCGTAATTATTAGTAAGAAACAAGATACAGGGACACAATTCTTTAGCTACGACCATATCTTTACAATCACTTTTTAAAGTCATAGCTGGTACTAACTCATATTTTTGTAAGTGTGCGTGCAGTGGTCAGCACTAGCCTTAGCTATGCTGTTGCTTTTGAGCTGGTAATGTAAGTTGCAGCTCTAAAGTTAAAGTCTCATAATTTGGTGAGAGATAATTTTCCCATGAATGTAGGTTGAAGACTTCATAAGAGAATAACTGTTTTTAAAATTCCTACACACACTTTTATCCAAATTAGTGATGGTTAGCAATCTGATTGGGCATCCAAGAAAAATCAGCCATTTACACATGCTCATTCAAGATATGGAATTTATGTCTATGTTCCACTGCAAAAGTAGTGTCAATCAAAATGTGGCCGAATTGTAACATAACGAACAACTTGGCAATATTCCAACAGAAAACCCACAATAATTTACAGACAGTAACCTCAAACCCTACAATTTTCTATCAGCAAGTAATTAAATTTTTACCAAATAAGGATGCTTTTTTCACTAATCACTTCCATAGAAACATTAATCCAACTGAGCGGTGGGGTATTTCACAGGAACCGAGTCCGATTGACACATCTTTTGCCTACTACACTCCACTTAACATCACACAGCAACTGCAGAGAGCAAATTATCACAGCCTTGACATGATCATCAATTGGTTCCCATTCCAGAACAGCAAACAGAAAATGCAATCTATACTTTTCCATCAAATGTAAATTATTTGGAAATTTACATTTGCTGACATAGAATCAGTTGTTTCAAGTGAGTACATAATCTTAAAAAACTACAGTAATTAATGAGCACCGATTACACAAAATTCAATACATACTTAGGTCACCATTCCTCACCTTTGTACCCAAGAGTGTGCACAGAAATATTGGTTGAAGGCTTGGTTAAGGCTAGAATATTATAGAAATCTACATTATGTGAGACTTCTGTCACAGCGTCTTCTGTATGTGACCACATCATAGTTGCATTAGTCCAATTCCCAGACAACACAGCTGCTTGTGTGAGGTTAGCCCACTTTTCCACCATTCTAAAGCCATTTGAATCAATCACCCCCTGAAATATTAACAAACATTAGTTCTCAAAATAACACTTATAATAATTAACATTCAAAAGTATGTTATATAAAATATAAATTAGATTGGAAAGTAATAAGAAAAGAGGGAATGGATTGCAGCATTGTAGATCATGAAGACTATTCCACCAATTACCGCATATTAAGATCTGCCTAGTTTCAAGGACACCTAATCCCATGCATTGCAACAGGCAGTATTTAAGTCATCATCAAACAATACCAGTCCAGCATCGTTTTTCCGAGATGAAACTGGTCCGAACTGGATCCTAAACATATTACAAGCAATGAAGAAGGGAGCTTAGTGAAGGTCACAGCCAAGGCTAGAACCCTGCCAAGAGTTTTAGGGACATATGGAAAGGATAAACCTCTAACTTTCCAGAAATGAAGTCCATTACTTAGGGAGAGTTTCCTCTCCTTGCTGGTGCACCGGAAGAGTGTGTTATACCTCTAAATATACATAACAATGGGTTCAGAAAGATTTGCTCAGATAATCTATGTATATATATGGAACCAAGTCGAAAATCAGGTGAGTTACACCATTTATAACTCGAGACTGGCAGCACTGATTTGAATGATATTTGGTTTTTTTGAATTTGTCCCAGACCCAAACAACAGAATAAACATTAGAAAATGGTGCAAGTTCAGAAAAAAAATAATCTTTATCTTAGGCAGTGGCGTCCACTCCATGGGGCCTGAGGGGGCCCGAGCCCCCTCAAAGATTCGTTAAGGGGGGCGGAGCCCCCTCAATAATTCAAGAAAATAATTAAGTTATATTATGCTTTGGGAAATCAAAAAAAATATATTGGTATTTTCCCATATTTGACGATAGATACCTTTTAAAATACATTCAATAATGTGTTAAAACACATAATTTTAAGGTACTATGCAGGTTAACTGAAAACAAGTGGTGTGAATTATGATAGTGTTACGGTGCTGAGAGACACTTTGAATTTAACCTCTTCCCGGGGTAAGACCCCCGATATGGGCACCCCCAATATTTTTTATAAGTCGGCGCCCCTGATCTTAGGGGTATTGTTTTAGGAGTTGGTAACTCTGTAAAAGCTGTTAAGTCGGTCCAAACTAGATGATTTGTTTTTACCAATTTAACCCATTCGAGACAGTGAAGTTCTCTCCTTAGTGTGACTGCTGTATTGAGCCCCGAGAGATTCTTCCGTCCCCTCAGTACGGAACATTTTTGCAAGACATTCGTTAAGAGGGGTGTCATGAATATATCACACTCTCAGCACCAACCTTTTTCGACCCTTCCTAGCGGGAACTCCGAATTATCTCGGACTCCAAGGGTAGTGGGGCTCCCTCCTTTCAGGGTTTATAACCTCACCAGCAGCATTGGTTCGCGGTCAATCATGCTTTGTTCATATGAATTAGCTATATGGAAAATAGGGTGGTTTCCTATTATTTTTTTATTGCCTAAATCGAAAGATTATTACTCCTGGAATACGTATTTCACGCTTTTAGATTTTTAAATGACGATATCTATTTTTCGCAATTAAATGAAAAGTGATAATTTTCAAGCACGTGAAAATGCGACGCGTAAGTAGGAATGATGGGAAAAAGTCCGTGTGACGCATTTCTGGTTCCCCCTCCCGCCTTGTGAGGTGACCTTGGGAGAGGCTCTGAGCGCTGATACGACGCAGGATGCTAGCGGGTAGCTGAGTACCATGCTATCTGGTAGCGCTTGGCTTAAAAAAGGTTTATTAATACCTTATCAAATGAAGAAAACTTTCCGACCTTAGCCAGCTTTAATAGGTTATTATTAAGACATGTTTCCCTGAGCTCTGTGCCTCTTGCATGCATTGGTAACCTCAGACGATGTATAACTCCTATCCTCTCGTGTAGAAACTAGGTCCCTGTGACGTCACCCGGAGTGGCATCGCATGGGTGCCAATCTGGCCTTTTTCAAATGAGGATAAAATTTGGCCCTTGCCATTCGTCTAAACCCGTATTTCTAAAACCAAATAATTTGTGTATTATGTATACACTAATGGTGGGTAACGAATCGCAATCAATGCCTTCCGTTTTCTTCGATGAAGGAAACTACCCTATTGTTGCTTGAACATAAATTGCAGACTTCAAATTGAATTCCTCGTTTTATTCAGAGAATTGTCAAATTTTGAACGAAGCTCTACCGTCAATATTAACGCATTTAATGCAGCAACAATTTTCATGTTGATGTTTATACTGAAATTGAGATATAAGTTAATATTTATCGTAGAATTTCGTTTAAAAACTGTAAACACTGCTCAAAAGACAAATAATTGAATTCTTAGTTTATATTTTTTGAGAAAGGATCAAATGTATGACTGCAGTCTCTTACCACAAAGACGGGTAATATGAGACAAAGGGGTCTGGGTACCTGCTCCCGGATTTTGAGGGTAAAGCCTTAGCCCCACAGTGTTGGGTCCTGAAACAAAGACATCGCTCACCCGCAACCATCATAAAAGGGGAGAGCTAGGAAACTTATATATTCAGCATTCGTTCACCTGCGTAGGAAAATCTCCAACAAAAATATACGGCTTTCATCTCCCAGGTCAAGAAACGTCCAGATGCATATTTACGTCTTTATTAAGGAAAAGGTTGATGACTGAGATTTTTAACAAAATTAAAAACATTTTAATACTTAAAAAATATTAAAATAATATTGATATCATTTTATTCGTGTTATCCCCAGCTCGAGTTGAGTCGTCAATAAATATGTCAATTCCCTTGTTTGTAAACAAACATCCAAGCAATTGCTGACAATCAGTAATGGCCATATTATCATCAACAAATCGAGCAGACTTATTTCATTTCCTCAGAAGTTTTGCAATTTCGTTTCATGGAAAGATGAGCTCATCAACAAAGTGTATCCAAATTGATTGATAACCACAAAAATCACAAATGGTTGAGTTAGTGAGCAATTTTCGTGGCTAAGAACGAAGATGTAGATACTTACACTTCGTTACTCAGAAACAAATTGTAGGTACTCTAAATTCACTCAAATTTATTGGCTCTGTAACAAACAAATAGAAAGTCATCAACTAACGATTTGAATTTTTAAACTTCTTGGATGTGCCAGGCTTACTACCCCACAATTTACAGCTGAAGGTTGGCTCCGTGGTCATGATGCTTCGAAACCTAAACCAACTAAAAGTATGCAATGAAATGCGTTTGGTGATTAAAAAACTGATAATCAATGCGATTCACGGAACTATACTCAAAGGAGAATTCAAAGGTGAGAGGAGGTTCTCATTCCGAGAATTTCCATGATGCCAACCAATATGCCCTTTAAGTTAAAACGAATTTAATTTACAATTCGTGTTGCATTCACAATGATGATTAACAAATCACAAGTTGAGTGTTTGTGGTCTGAATCTAGAAAACCCATGTTTTTCCCATGGTCAAATGTATGTGGCATGCTCATGCAATGGTGCACCATCCACTTTATTTTTTCTTGCTCCGAATCCACTTGGCTCTCCTCTCCTGAAAATATTCGACAACTGAACAATATTACCATTTTATCTAGTATAAATTGGATACCCAAAGCCCCTCTCTGGATCCACCACTGTTCTCCCCTATACAAAACTGTGCATAATTTACTTTACACTCAATAATTCCATACTATGAAAAACCAGTCATTAAATTCTTCACGAGAGGAAATTGTACAATATTTTTTTCAAATTAACTTTCAGTAGAGCTTTGATTACCCATCCTAATGGAGCCAATAGCCCAAACAGATGATTAAAACAGACCAATAGTCACTTCATGACCATCATCTAAGGAATTTTTAATTCAGCTAAGCAGTCATACTTTATCTCCAGCTTTCATGTATATAAACTCTAAAACTAGTTGTTTTGAAACAGAGAAAGATAGGAAATTAAAAAAATAGAAGAGGGTAGGAAAAGGAGAGAGAGAGTGTTTGGGTGGACTGATCAAGGCAGATAATGATCCATCAAACAATCAATCTAATAACAGCTAACCAATGCTCGACTTCATACTTGAAATAATATGAATTGTCTCACATAAGATTAAACCAAGAACCCATATTACTGGTAACAGAATTCTAATCCACAGAGTCAATTAACTAATGCATCTCTGACAACTTGTATTTATTCAGGAAACATGATCAAATTAATGGGGTAGCCCCTAACACAAAATTTCCTCACCGTTTCAAGCAGGTACGGAGCCCATGATTGAACAGAATCCATTGGAGATATCCATGGATCACCCAAAGCAACACCAGCAAATGCGATTTTCAATTTTCCAGACTCCATTGACTGTAAAAAAATAAAAAAATAAATGTTAATGAATTCATTTCCCTTAACAGGGCGGTGAAAATTTTCAGAAGTGTTTTCATCACCTGAACTTCAAATGCAACTATAGCTGTCATCCAATTGAGTGCAATCAGAACTAGCAGTTGCCTGGTGAAATACAGTGACTAAAATATTACTCAATCATTGCTCCAAAGTAAGAATTGGTCCGGTGAATACATCCGAGAATTTTATGGATAAATTAAACCCTCATTTTACAATGACAACCTATTCCACATGGCTCTGTATTATGGATATGCTGTTCACCTAACAATCTGAACATGTAAATGGAATATATTTTTGTTTTACATCAATTCCGGAGTATTTAGAGGAATGTGAGAGAAAAAATGAGATATACTGGAATCAAATCACTTAAAATGCTACCATTAGATACCTAAAATTAACTTTTTATACTGATAACTTTTCATGATAGCAGTCAGAAAGTTTTCATATAATTGGCTTGCAGATCATTAAGTAAACCCATTACAATAACACAAGAGTTTACAACATGCCATACACATATCATAAACCAAGACATACACAAATTTCATAGGAATCAAATATAAGGTGTACGAATATAACTCAAAATAAAATAATTGAGTTATTATGCATGTTCAAGAGGAAAACATCAACGGCTAAACGGCACGTATTGGTCAGCATCTTTTTCCTATTTTTATTTAATGATTTGATAAAACATAAAAATTTAACTCTGTAAAAACCAGCAGCAATATATCACTTCTATGGCTAACAGAACTGGTCACCACTTGACCCCATATGATCAAGTTCAATCAGCAACACAACAGTCCGTAAAACATACCACTTCCAAATTAATAAACCAATCTTGACAAGCATGCTATACAAAAATGACATATTTCACTTGTAAAATTGAATATCCCATTGAATGGATGAAAAACTACACCTACAATGCCATAGATTGAGAATTCATTAAGAAACTCATGAAGATATGAAATTCAATTGTATTCAAATGGAGCATCAAAGATGGATGAGCTCATGAGAGAAAGTTAAATTTTTACATCTTAACCTTAGTAAATTTAAATACTCCTTCCAAAAAAATACATATAATTTACCAGGGTGAGTTTACTGGAAAACCTGTTTCAACTGAAAAATCTCTTACCTTGTACAACATTCTTGCAAACTCAGCGGCCATCTTTCCACCATATGACTCAGAAAAAATGTAAAAAGGAACAGTGGAAAAGTCAGGTAATTTAGCTAGGAACCCCATCATGAAGGATGTTAAATCTGTAGCTATCTACAATGCAAGAAAAGTGGGTTACATTAGTGAAGTCATAAGATAATTATAACGACACACTTCCTCATTACACTTCATTATGTAAACTAGAATCACTATGAAAGCTACAACAAAAAGATGTATGAAAATGAAAAATATCAAAGGAGATACATATGCTGGGCACAATGCTGATCACGAGTGCTGACAAAATACCACTCAAATCCTGTGTTCACGACCTGAACAACCAAAAAGGGTAGACTAAAATTTTCACTTTCCAGCCTGCTTATTAAGTTCAAATGCCACCATTAAAGTGTGTGCCTGGGGGAGGAGGGAGCTTTGTGGACCCCTAAGAATTTTTTCCCTTCTTAACGACTATTCAGCCTCGTGATAACTATACATCTGCTAAGGAGACTGCTAACCCACAGGGCTATCTTCTGACATGCCATTTACTTACATAGTTACTTTTCATCAAGCCCACAAATGACTGACAATTTTTACATGATGAACAATACATGTTTTACATAATCAACAATAATTTAACTTTCAGCATTATGAAAATGAAATACAGTAGAATCCTGATTTAAGGTTTTTCAGGAGGGACAAACTTTAAAACACTAAATGCGGAAAAACACTAAATGCGGACCTGCCATTTTTTCAGGTTTTAGGGTCTGTAATGATTGAAATGGCTTTTTATGAATAAAAAGTATAATTTTACGTAACTAAAAGGTGCTGCATGCAGCAAAAAAATCATTGATTAAGTGTTTTCAGCCCTATGAAGGTTGGATAATACTTTTCAGGAATCAGCTAAAAAAAATGGGTAGTAAAAATAAGTAATGAGAGGATGACAAAAGGGTAGTTTCCTTCATCAAAGAAAACGAAAAGCATTGATTGCGATTCGTTACCCACCATTAGTGTATTCAAAATATACAAATTATTTCGTTTTAGAAATAGCGGTTCAGACGAATGGCAATGGTCCATTTTTATCCTCATTTGAAAAGGGCCAGATTGGCGCCTATGCGATGCCACTCCACATGACGTCACAGGGACTTAGTTTCTATACGAGAAGATGGGAGTTATACATCGTCTGAGGTTACCAATGCATGTATGAGGCGTAGAGCTCAGGGAAACATGTCTTAATAATCACTTATTAAAACTGGCTAAGGTCGGAAAGTTTTCTTCATTTGATAAGGTATTAATAATCCTTATTTAAGACAAGCGCTACCAGCCAGCATGGTACTCAGCTACCCGCTAGCAGCCTGCGTCGTATCAGTGCTAAGCCTCGCCTCAAGGTCACCTCACAGGGGGGCAGCGGGAACCAGAAATAAGTCTCACGGAGAGATTTCCCGGCATTCATACTTACGCGTCGCGTTTTCGCGCGCTTGAAAATTTTCACTTTTCATTTAATCGCGAATAATAGATATCGTCATTTAAAAATCTAAATGCGTGAAATACGTACTCCAGGTGTAATAATCTTTCGATTTAGGCAATAAAAAAATAATAGGAAACCACCCTATTGTTTTAAAGAAATATTTTAAGAAAATTTTAATATGCATCAACTGAAAAGCATTCCCACACGTAAAATTATTATGGACATTAGTGATTCCATTTTTACGTACATTTCAGTGGTCTCGATGAAATTTTAAATTTTTTCTGTAAAAGTGACATGTAGGTGACTATAGCATTTCTAATATAATAAGAAAAGGTGTAAGTAGGTGCTCGAAAAATCGTCATTGCATCTATAAAGATGAGTGAAATAAAGGGACAGCAGAAGATCGCTAATCCCGAAATCTAAACTACCGAATATCTAGTAAAAGGGAGGTTTTCTGGAATTATACCAACTTAGCGTTTTCTGTTGCCTCGGCGAAACGAGGGATTTATGAGCCTTTAAAAAGCCTCCCGTGCGCACATTTTGGATTTCGAGGTCATCCAAAAAAGGAGAATCTTATTTCCAGTATGCGTACAAGTCGATGGTGATTCAACTCGATGATGGCACCAGATTCGTTGTCATATATCCGCGGCCTCATGCAGGTCGAATGGAACCAGGAGAAGTTGTTTACGCGGCGCGCTGATCACCTTGACTCCGACTCACCTTGTTTCTCTGCAGCTTTTAATGAAATTTGGTTGGACCTTGAATAACGATTAGCTAAACTTTAAGTTAAGTGAAAAGGTTTAATCTTCCACAAAACTGGATTTCATCAGAAAAATTGTCAGTGCCTCTGGAGTTCGGCAATTTCGTCAGGGTTATGATGTCGAAGTCAACCACCAAGGGATACCTGCCGGATTTTCGTATTTTTCCGCGCTCATCTATTCTACCGTGAGTATGCGGTGATTTTTTTTTCCAGTATGAGCGATTTATTTTGAGTGATGGACCGTGATAGTTCGTCAAAACTCCGATTGTCATTCTCTTTTGACATTAATTAGCACCAGATAGATATTTTTGAATCGACATCGATATCAATCAGCCGCATGTCGGTAAATTGGCTCCGGGATATGTAAATTACGATGTAAAATAATGTTGTTCCGCATGGAAAGAATGCTCTAACTCACGGTCATGACAGGGGAAACGCTTCCTCTGCTCTTTCGCTGTTCCTCCGTGGAAACTGACCTTGGAATGGATTACAGAAAGAATCTTCTAGTGAACTGCGCAATTAATATTGGGCCTCCTCTTTTGAAAAGAGAAAGTAGCCGACTGGAAAAATATTGGGCTAATAATGGACTGCCCTTAGGGAGTAGAGTTGAAAGGGGCATAAGCCATCAATTGAAAACATTAGGTACGAGAAAACATTATTGTAGCGGCCCTCGGAGGATAACTCGAGTTGAATAACGATCGTGTCATCAGTCGTCACGTATCATCGAAGTCAAGTTCAAGAAGTGAAGGATAAGGTAGTTCGAGGTTATTAAAGGATGACTTTGCTCCATTAGATCGGATCTGATACAAAAAGTGCCTGGTCTTTGGATCAGAAGGGGAGCGAAACATTACGAGAAGACAAATCACCCAGCTTGCGAGTTGAAGGTCGCAGTGCTGCGCTCGCAGAAGAAAGCAGTTGAAGAAGTGTTCCCCAGTAGATTCTATCGACTCTTGGTTAACTTTCATGAGACTGTTCTTGTTGATGAGGATAAATTCGAGGATTTGGATGAACCGTCATGAAAAAAACGTTAAATCTGGAAAAAATCTTGAGCGGGACAAATTTTTACGACCATAAATGCGGAAAAACGCAAAATGCGGAAACACTAAATACGGATAATTTTTACATTGTCCTAATAGGGAATGAATCGGGACCCAAAAAAATTTTCGCTAAATGCGGAAAAACGTTAAATGCGAAGACGTTAAATCAGAATCCGACTGTATATAGCTAACTTAATGAAAATTATGGTTTTCCAATGGGTAAATTGAAAAAAAACATATCAGCATGGGCTGCCACCATACTACCTTCTTTCCACTCAAAGCAAATGTCTGGCTACATTCCTATTCTTTGGTTGAGCGACCTGTTCCCTTGGTATAGACATGACCACATTCATATGGGATGGTTTTATTCCCAAGATTTTGAGGCCAAGGTTGCCTTTCGGTGTCCCTATGCAAGCTTTGATTTTGGTGAAAGGTTCGTGAACAGTCTCTATGTTTTGTCCTTGGAGTATCCATGCTACCTTGTCGCTGATGCTGGAAATGCAAGGGACACTGGCTGTAATTATCACTTTTTTTTCTTTTTCTTATTTTTCGTCAATTTTCGACATGGTCCCATTAGGGGCCACCTGGATTCCATGTTGGCCGTACCCATTCTTTCGGAAGGTGGTTTTAAGGTGAGCTATTTCTTGGTACAAATGAGCTTCATCTGACATGACTGTGGCTCGGTGAAATAAGGTTGTCAAAATGCCTGTCTTCTGTGCCAGGTGACTAAGGCTGAAGGTATTTAGGTACAGCTCCATGTTGGTTGTCTCCCTGTATATGATAATTACTATGGTTCGATTTTCGGTTCATTTGATGCAGATGTCCAGGAAGAGAAGGCATCGGTTCTTCTCAACCTCCAATGAAAATTCAATGTTCTGCAGTATTCCATTCACATGCTCGAGGAATCAAGGCAATGTCTCAAGTCCATGAGGCCACACAATGAGCGTGACATCTGCAAATCTACAAAATTGTTTGGGGTGGAGTGGGGCCATGTCTAACACCTTCTCTTTGATGTATGCCATAAAGTTAGCAATGGCTTGTGAAAGAGGAGAAGCTATGGGGACCCCTTCGGTCTGCTTATGGTAATGCCAATTGCTCAGGAAGTACATTCACCAGAGGACATGATGGAAAAGCTAAATTCTCTTCCGATCAAATTAACTTCCCTGGAGTCTAAAGGTTTCTTTGACTAGAACCCATGTGGACAAGGATACAGCATCAAAATTGGCTAGTTTGTCAGTCTCTTAAGTCTAGTGGTCTTAAGCATTAGCACCAATTTACTGAAGTCCGTTACATGTAGTTCCCGTTATCCCACAAAAGGTGACAGTAAGTTGGTCAGGTGCCTGGTGAAGCTGTATGTTGGAGACTCAATAGCACTCAGAATTGGTCACAGTGGGATGCTCTCTTCATTGATTTTTGGCTACCCGAACATCCTCAGGGTAACTAGCACCTGTAGCTTGAGGGTCCTGGTATTTAGAAAAACCAATAGCCATGACCAGTCTCCCTTACATCTCCAGTATCAGCAGCAAGATAGCTTGGAAACTCTGAAGACACAACATAGAAACTGTTCAAAAACATTCCACCAAAGTACAACCTACCCAGTGTATAGCATCTCATGTGAATTCAGTCACATCTATAATGGGGAAACAGGCTGGACAATCATAACACGATTGACAGAGCAAGAAAGATGCATCAGTTGGTTCTACCCATTGAATTCAGCCACAGCAGAACATTCCCTGGACCTCTGGCATAGAATGAATTTCAAATATAAAAAGAGTCTACGTTGCACTACCGGTTACTAAGATTGTATTGTAAAAGAAGCAAAATTAGTCAGTGTAGAAGAAAAGACTATAAGACAAAGGCTTCAGGCTAAGCCATAAGTGGAATAGCATAATTAATCATTACATATAACAACAATACCAATTGAGAAAAAAACAATTAGGGCCCACTTGAATAGAACTCTGGGGTATAAACTGACAAAAACTTGGGTCCATATTCTACAACTGAACACGATGGTAGACTTGAACATTGAAATGTTTAGCTTGATTAAACACCTAGTGGGAAACCTGGGAAAGTTTCTTGCAAACCAATGGTATGTAAGATATCTACTAGCTGTGGATATGATTACTTTATTTAAAGCATTAAAGATTTTTGCATATTAAGCTCAAATATCCATAGCTGTACAGAAAATATTTCATAAGTTTCACAGCAGTTTGAATTTGTACATCAACAGAGTATTTCAAATCAAATTTGTATTCAGAGATGTAAATTCTCGAGAATTAATATGTAATTCAACACATTCATAATGAATAAGTTATTTACCTGAGAGTTATTTTTGCACAACAAAGATGTCTTGTTTCCATCAACATAGCTATAGCCAGCACCAACAGGGCTATCAACAAAGAGTACGTTGACTTGCTTCACCTGTAAAAAATTGATAATTACAAATGTAAGCAATGAATAATCCTATACCTTACAGGTTATACACATAAATGATTCCATAAAATTATTCACATCAATTTTAATAAAGGTTTCTGGAGATAACAGTAAGAAGATAAACTAAGTAGAAATTTACTTGATGCCAAAACAATACTGGAGTAAGCATTAGTGTTGCACGACCCAAAAATTCAGAATTGTTTCATCTTCATTTCTTTAAAATGATAATTATGTTAAATACAGTAATTTCACATGGTTTTATCTGAAATCAAATTTTCTTGAAATTATTTATTACTTTAGTTACAATGAAAGTGAGTGCATCGATTGATCTGCTCCATTGCTGGCTCAAGATCAAGGCCATGTCAGTAGACTTACACAAAGGTTAATTTACTCATGAGAAAGTATCACACTCACATATGTCCATTGAGAAGATGAGTGGCCAGTGTAAAATTATAAGGGGGTTGATGTATCAATGATTTACTCAACTGCAATGGGTGCATAATTAAAGGAGTTAACAGTATATCATAGGTACCTGAAGAGTTGTTTGGAGAGGAAATCCATAAAATTAACATCAGAATTAATATTTTCCAGGAATACTAAAAAAGCTCTACTTACCCAGGTTGAATTTCTAATCTGACCATCCACTGTTAGAGGGCCAATTTCAGCAAAATTTCCAAATCCTGTAGATGATGACCCTGGACCTCCTTGTAACCAAAGGACTAGTGGTCTTGACAATGGCTTATCTCCTACATTCGAACAAGTTCATCATGATTACAACAAGTACAGGGAATGGACTCTAAGAGCTATTAAGAACAAAATGAACCAAGCTATTAAGCACAAAATTCAATCTCCAAGAGTAAATTGGAAGTGCTTCCGTAGGCTACACCAATTATTATCCCATCCACTCCATATGTGCTACATCAAAGTACCCCAGGGTTAGCTGTGTGTAATCTGTGTAATCTGAATCACATAACATAACATAAACAGATATCATGGGATGTGCTCCATTAATTTCTCATACAGATAATTACAATTTTTGATGTAATACATATACAGACTGCCCCAAGGGTCGTGTGCCAATTTTCACCTGTAATTATAGTAACCTTGCATTGAGAAATATTCATGAAAATTGGCACACTTATGGGGAAAGGTCCTAAGTTTTGTTGAGTGTAAGCAAAATTTTACAATTTTGACCTTTTAACTTCACAATGTGGGTCCAAACCAAAAATATGAATTTGCCTTATGGGGTTTCAATGTTAAAAAAATCGAGATAGAAAAAAGTCTGAATTTATTGACCAAGATGCCAATTCTTAGGTTTTTGGACACGAGAAACCTGGAAATAACACTTTTATTTACGAAAATTTAACCGTTGACCCAGTAAGGTCACCGTCAAGGTCATAAGGGTGGCAAAAGGAATAGCACACCAACAAAGGTATCGATCCATGGGTTTTATAGGGTGCCCAAGTCATTGGTATTGTCCAAATACCCGTATTATTCACTAATTGACCTCCGAGGGTCACCATGGGGGTCAAACGTCATAGAGTTAAATGTCGGGCCATCATGACAACCAAGGTGTCAAACCATAGGTTTTGAAGGGTGCCAAAGTTGGTTAGGCAGTTAATAATAATAATAATAATAATAATAAATTTATTGTTCTAGGACCTTGTCCTATGGAACATATCAAATTTTACAGTTAGTCTCTGCAGTGAACAACATAGAAAAAGTGAAAATACAATTTAACAGTATTAATGACAAATATATTACAGTATTTTAATTACAATCTTATTTTTCGAGTAAATAAACAAACATTTTCATTTTGAATTGATTAACTAATTCATTAATTAATTAATTTCTCGGTTTTTTATACTCCAGAAAAAGTTTTTTAGATTTTCTCCTTGTGTAACTGCGGCGAATTATGTCCCTTTAATTGATAATATTTTTTATTTCCGGGGTTATCCATGGAAGTTGGTTTCGTTTCGGAGTAAAACTTTTTAGTGGGACATGAATATCTAATAATTGATTTAAAATAATCATAAGGGTTGATACCTTGGTATCTACAGAATTGGTGGACATGAAGTCTGCCCATGGCATATTATCAAATTCTTCTTGAAAATTACGGAGAACAAATTTACTGAAATCGCGGTAGAAAATTACCTTCTCTTTCATTTTTGGCACCTTAAGATTAAATTTTATGTATATTAAATCATGATCAGATAAGAAAGGAACTGGATATTGGCCATGTTCCTTTATTTTAGAAAGGTCATCTATAATAAATTTATCTAATAGAGTACTTGATGTGAGCCAATGATGAGTTGGATGAGATGGTACTAAAGACAGATTGAACCTGAAACATAGGTCTCTTATGTAGTTACTGTCATGCGTAATCTTTAAAAGATCCGAGTTAAAGTCACCACAAATTAAGTATGTTATTATATGACGGAAGGAAGCCTGCCAGCGTACATTCAAAACATTCACTCAAGTAACCAACCTTAGGAGGTCTGTAAACAACACCGAGTAAAATCTTTCCAAGAGGACATGTTATTTCAACAAACATAAATTCAAGCTTGAAGTTTTCATTGACACAGGACAGTATCTTTCCATTGAGATTCTCTTTGATATATACACACACACCTCCACCACTTCGTTCCAACCTGTCGTTTCGTAACAATATATAATCATCCAAATTAACATATTCAGTGGGCACAGATGGTTTCAACCAGGATTCAGAAATTGCTATCACATGATAATCACCACAAACAAAGTGGTTACGAATGGTCAAAGTGGTCATTGAAGGGCATGGAGATTGCCTTCGGTGCGTAAAAGAATTCGCTCACTCCCATCACATTCCCTTGCAAATATTTTCCCCCCTCTTATCCATAAGTATTTAAGTTTACCGTTCTTTTTAAGCTCTCTCGCCTTAGCATACACTTTACGATTCAAAGCACTGAGTGATTCATTGACATAGATGGGGTAGTTAGGGGAATCACTGAATCCAACATCTCTTGTTGAGAAACTCCTTTTTGCTTTTCGAGCTTCCAGTATTTCTCGTGCTAAATTCGATCTCATGAACCGAACCCGGATGGAAGGGGGTCTGTTGTTAGGTAAGTTTGAACGGGCCTTCAGTCTATATGCATAATCGACATCACTGGCATCTAACTTGACCCCAAGGCCCAGCCCAACTTGACAGACAAGGGTCTCCAATACCTCATCAGACTTAAATGGGATCCCGTGAATTTCTACGACATTCCGTAGAGAGTCCTGCTCCCATGTGTTCAACTGAGCTTCAAGGTTAGCGACTCGCTTCAACAAAATTTCATTTTCAGCCACCATACCGTCGAATTTACCACTTATATTTGATAGTGACTCGCTAATTAGAGAAATAGTTTTGCTATGTTCGTTGATTAAGCTTTCCCAGGTTGATATAACTTTCTTTAGTTCACTTATGTCGTTTTTTATAGAATTCACAAACTCACTTTGGTTTTCTTGGATTACCTTGACACGATCCAATAACTCCTTCAATATGGGATTGGAAACCTCACATTGACTCTTGTCATAGAGAGATCCAGGGTCCAGGGCTTTGATCGGGGTGTCATCACCGCGGGTGGAGCGACACTTCGCTATGCAGGTGGCGCAGTTCCAGGCACGACTAGTGTCCTCCAGCAGCTGCAAATCCGCGGCGTTGAGCGAGGCGCAAGCAGGGTGGAACACTTTTTCACAAGTGCGGCAGGTTACAGTTTTCTGCGTGCACTTAAGAACTTGGCTGCATTGCGAACAGGCAGGCATGATGAAGATCACCAAAGAATACCACCAAAACCACCAGATGATGATCACCAACAACACCACCTTAATACCGTCGGCTAGCACCACCTTATACTCAGGCAAATATTCGAGACTTGGAGGCACGACCAAGGCCGGGGAAACGCGTCCGTTCACTGCGAGAGCGCGAAATTGATTGTGAGACAGTAGACATAGATCGGTATAGTTGATTTATGACCTCCTACGTTCACAATGGGGGTCAAAGGTCATAGAGTTAAACGTCGAGCCATCATGACAACCAAGGTGTCAAACCATAGGTTTTGAAGGGTGCCAAAGTCGGTCAGGCAGTTCGTAAATCCATATTGTCGATTTCTTTTACCAGCGAGGGTCATAATGGGGGTCAAAGGGGGCAAAAGGTGTCTAGGGAAATAGATAATCAACAACGGCATGAAATTAAGAGGGCAAGGGAGGCTTGTCGGAAAAGACAGTGGATATGTGTACTATGCCAATCACTTCATCACCCTTCAAAACCTTTGGTTGAGGACATTAGTTTTCCTATTATTTCAAAACATACCTCTATGTGGGAATAAACTCTTCTTGGGATTCCAACCAGAAGATTTTGTTATTCCAGTTAAAGAACATAATTTCACAAAGTCATACACGGAAATAGATTATTTTATAAAACACATATGGCTGCGATAATGGAATTGGCATCACACTTTTCAGTTATTTTTGCATGGTTTAATAAACTAAATCTGTTGTAACCATAAAACTTAGCAATCATAATCAGACGAACTGGAATGGAGACTTGCCAGAAACCGAACCACATCAGACAACAATTGGAACCAACACATCCCAATACTTAAAAAACCACTTAGCATATAATAACAATTTTTAGACCAGAGCTGGTGATAACAGTTTTCAGCGTTGTGTAGTCAAGGGATAAGATCATATGGAGCTTAAAATAAATTGGGGAGCAATGGATACCAAATGGCACAGCTCACACCACTAAGCATAGCTTACACCAATAACCATGAATTTTTTAAGCACAGAGAAGACAATCCTTTCCCTTGGGCTACAACCTTGTCGCGGTGGAAAGGCTTGCGCGTTCTTATGACCCCTAGAGCTGCACTGGCGGGATTAATTCTAAATTATTCCCGGTAGGGCCACCCATGCCAGCTAGGTCGAAGGGTAGGAGCCAGACGAAAGGTAGTCCACGTGATGGTGTCACGTGAAAAACACTGTTGGAATGGAACTGGGTAACTGGGTAAAGTTAATGGATATTCTGAAGAGAATAGGTGTAGATTGGAGGGATAGACGACTGATTCGTAATCTGTATATGGCCCAGACTGCGCAAGTGAGGGTAGCGGACGGAGAATCTGGGTGGGCAAGCATTGGCCGAGGTGTGAGGCAAGGCTGTCCTCTATCGCCGCTGCTCTTTAACGTGTACGCTGAAGAGATGGTAAGGGAAGCGTGGGATGAGTTAGAAGCTGGAATAAAAGTGGGAGGAATGATGTTCAAATCAGTGAGATTCGCTGATGATCAGGTGCTGATTAGCCAGTCAGCGAGGGGGCTTCAGGCTCTAGTGGATGCGTTATACGAGCGTTGCGAGGAGTATGGGATGAGGATTAATCACAAGAAAACTAAGGTTATGCGGTTTTGTAAAGCATCACGAGCGAGGAATGTGAGACTCAAGATAAAGGTGGGTGGTGAAAAACCTGAGCAGGTTGAGCAAATCAGCTATTTAGGCAGTACGTTAGAGGAAAACGGATACAGTAGTAAGGACATCAGGAAGAGGCATTAGCGAAGGAGGCGTTCATGAGCAGGAAGGAGCTTCTAAGAGGATCGTTATGTAAGAGTTTAAAGAAAAGGTTAGTGAAGAGTTTGATCTGGAGTGTAGCTCTCTATGGTGCGGAAACATGGACACTGAGGAAAGAAGACGAGAGAAGATTGGAGGCATTCGAGATGTGGGTTTGGAGAAGAATGGAGAGGGTGAAATGGACGGAGAGGAAAAGGAACGACGAAGTGCTGGATATGGTTGGCGAGGAGAGACAGCTTTTAGATGAGATACGGAGGAGACAGAAGGTATGGATGGAGTTAGTGCTTAGCGGTGAGGGGATGTTGAAAATGGTGTTAGAGGGTAGAATGTTAGGGAAACGAGGGAGGGGAAGGAAAAGAATAGGATTTTTAGATAGATTGAAAGAGAGTAGGCCTTACATTGAATTAAAGAAGGCAGTGCTGGAAGGATAGGGAGGCTTCCAGAGCACTTCTTGAACACTCCATGGAAACCTACCTTAATCGGTAGAATACTATAATAATAATAGAGAAGACAATAAATCAGATCCTTCACATACCATCAGCATAGTGAAGCCACCAGAAGATATGGGCCCCAGGGCGGACATCAACGTAGCCCCATGACTGCTTACTTTTAGGATTTTGGCCTAGAGAAATGGAATTAAGATGAAAAATAAAATACCAAATAAATTCACAAATTGAATCAAATAAACATTAACGTTTTTACCACACAATGCTAAGACACTTTGAAGTAGAATTCCACCATTAACTCTGAAGACACAAATGCTTACACACAAAATATTGAACTTTTTCTTACATCAGACAAAGTCAAGAATATGTTTTCATCTTATGAGATAGGAACATCATGCTGGCAAATAAGTAATCATAAAATTTTTTATATTTTCTGAGCTACTTGAATGCACTATTTCCTTATTTTGGTAAAGGAAGCCATCAAAATTACACAGAATCCTTAAAATCGCCGGCCTACGTGGCAGTGGGGTTTGTTTACCCTTCCTTGCCTGTCAAACTGAAGGTCACAGGTTCGAGTCCCGCCTGGGCAGGTGATTCCTACCCAGAGCATAGGTGTTTGTGCTGTGCAACGTTGATATAACCCTTTTGAGACGGTGGAGTTTTCTCCTTAGCATGACTGCTGGACTGAGCACCAAGAGACTCTTTGATCTCATCTGAACGGAGCATTTTTGCAGTACATTTGTTAAGAAAGGTCTCACAGATAATCACACAATCACAGCACCAACCTTTTTTACCCTTCCTAGCGGGGACTCAGCATTGTCTCAGACTCCGAGGGTAGTTGGACTCCCTCTTTTTGGGGTTTATAACCCTACCAGCGGCATTGGTTTGTGGTCAACCATGCTTTGTTCATATGAATTAGCTAAATGGATAACTGTTGCTTGCACGTAAATTGCACACTTCGAATTAAATTCCTTCTTTTATTCTGAGATTTGTTAAATTTTGGACAGGAGCTCTACCGTCAATATTAACGCATTAAATGCAGCAACAATTTCCATGCTGATGTTTATACTGAAATCGAGATATAAGGTATTTATAAGGTTAAGTATTTATTATAGAATTTGTTTAAAACACTGTAAGCACTGCTCAAAAGACAAATAATTCAATTCTTAGTTTATATTTTTTGAGAAAGGAACAAATATTTATTTCGAAAACTGACTGAAAAAACAAGTCCTGTTTTGTCTGGTCCTGAAACGAAGACTTTGCGAACCAGCGACCATCATAAAAGGGGGAGCAAGGAAACGTATACTTTCAGCATTCGTTCGCCTGTGTAGAAAATTCTCCAACGAAAATTTGCAGCTTTCATCTCCCAGCTTTCGTCAAGAAACGTCCTACAGTATATTTTTGTCATTCGTAGCGAAAAGGTTAACTCCCAATGTAAAGGCGGTAATGTGCTGTTTACAAAGTAATTGGAAATAAATAATAACAATAGTTTCATTGGCCCAGGAAAATTGTTTGTACGTATGTATATAAGACCCATCACAAAATAAAGTTTATACAATAAAATGGCAATACACTTACTTGTACAATAAAATAATTTGATACAAAATACACCATTGGTCCTTTGACAAGAGTTTGTCCACAGTACGAAAACAATTATCCATAAAATATTTTTTTAATTTTAACTATAGAGAAACAGGTCTTAGTTCACTTTTAATTACTAGTGGCAATTTATTAAATAATTCACAACTCATATGTAATGGCCGTTCGCTGTACAAAGCAAGTTGATGTGGATTTTCAGGATCGTGATGTTTATTTCTAATATGGTAATTATGGTTATCCTGATTTGTTCTGAGGTTTAATTTTCTTTCAGCATTTTTAAAATGAGCAATATTGCCTCGTACATACTACTAAATAAAGAGGCTATGTTCCAGACTTACTTGATACAAATACCAACAAAGATTCAGCAGCTTAATGCCTTTAAAATTTCAACTACCTTCGGAATGTAATTCACTTTTGCCACTTATATTTACTGAGCTAGGTGTATTCTCATCTTTTTTGGGTTTTATATATACATCAGCAAGACCAATAAAGTTATAATTATTATTATGACCTAATCATATAGATGCATGGTGGCTGTCTACTTAAGCGTGATGCAACTATGGTACTTCCAATTACTAAACTGGATGAATATTCATAGACCATGTGAATTAATATTGAAACTACTACATAAATTAGAATAGTGACACAAATTTTACAGACTACTTGGGAGTAATACAATTAAGTAATTTTAAGTTTTACATACTGTCGACAAAAGCCAACAGATGGATGTTTAGAAGAAAGAAACTGTTAAATATCAAAATATTTTATGCAATGACCATATGTCCTCACCCATTCCTCTATCCTATCAAATTCAGTGTGCCTCCTCCTAAAACCTTCTATTCTTTAGGTAAATAGAAAATATCTTTTGCCCTTTTTCTCTCGACCCTTAACAAAATAACCTTACAGAGAGTCACCCTTCATCTTTTCCACTTTTCAAATTTCTTTCTACCCCACCTTTTTTTACGATTGCGATTTTTAAAGCCCCCTTCTTCAAGAAATTTCTTACTCCATCAAGCCCCTTCCCTCCCACCTATTACAGAGCATAAACCTGGTCTCCACATGTCTCCTTACCGAGAAAATGGCAAGAAAAGTTTCTTCGACCTGAAGACGCTGGCAGCAGTACCAGCAAAACTGTTGACTTAAACCAGCAACCGACACGGTAGCACCATAAGAATGGAGACATTGAAATTACCAGTGTTTCTTTCATCATAAAAGTATAATCCTTCCACAATGTGACACCAGGTATGATTTCCTATTTTAAAGACAAAAAGGTCTCCACACTCACTTGTTGAAAGGACACCAAATTAACGCTACATGGTTATTTACACCAAGTGAAATTTTCCCCGTAAAAATCATTTGGCTTAAGCCTGAATCACACGATCATTTTTTCTATCGCTCAGCATAATAGTTCCATCGATAGTTTTTCTGGGGCTAAAAGAGTGAACGTTCGACCCATCATTTTCTGAATCACTGTCATTTCTACCATCCCTTTTTTCATCGCCTATTGAATTACTTTCCATACTTAAAACTGTCATTCAATTAAATGCCAAGCATGGCATTACAATTGCTGTTAGCATCTGCGTGATCTGATTGGCTGAAGGATGGTGCCAGTGATGTTTTCAGCATTTGGGATGTGCAAGAAAAAGGGATGAGCCAAGTGATGGAAAAAGGAAAAGGATTTCCATCCCTCAAGCCATAAAGGAAAATGGGGTGAACCGGAGTTGGAGCCCCTTATTCGCCAATTGGTTGATTGGCGGCGGTTTCTAGAACTATTTTCCCCGCGCGTTATGGTTACTATATTTTTATCAACAAATCGGATTTATTATCGAAGTTACCATTTCATAAAACGTTCGAACATGACTTTGATGGATGTGGATTACCACAAGAATTTGGATGAATGTTTTTCAAGAGAGGTTAAATATTCTAGCGGATATTTCGCTTTATTGCCTGTTTACGGACAAAAGTGTGTGTTAAATTGGTGTATGAATGAAGGTTTAATTGCGTCAAGTTATGAATGTCCTAAGTGTGAAAGGCAGATGAAATTAACTAAGAGACCAAAGAAGACTGATGGGTTTGTAAAAATCAAACTCAAAATAATCCGCATGAATGTTCACGATCTGTAAGAAAGGGTTCTTGTTTTTCAATAGTCATCAAAGTATATGTCAAATTTTAAAATTGACTAGTCAATGGTTAGGGCAGTGTATGCAAAAGTACAATATGGCAGTTTTGAAAGTGACGGATAAAACAGTGACTGATTGGTATAGTTTTTGTAGAGAAGTTTGTGAGACTGTATTGATTGAAGAAAGTACTCAAATTGGAGGAAAATTTTTGATTTGTTGATAAAAATATAGTAACCATAACGCACGGGAAAACAGTTCAAGAAACCGCTGCCAATCCACCAATTGGCGAATAAGGGGCTCCAACTCCGGTCGTGCCGGAAAATGATTGTGTGAACTGGTCATTTTTTCTGCCATCATTGGAGCGATTGCTAGGGCTGTCACTCAGAAGGGATGAAAAAAAAATGATCGTGTGATTCAGACTTTAGCTAGGATTTGAACCTTGATCTCTCAACTGCCACACAGGTATGCTACCTGTGACATTTCCGAGACATCTGCCTCCAAGGCAAATTTCACACTGCATTTACTGTACAAGGTGTAGGCACCTGTAGTCCATGTTGCGGCATGAGAGATTGAGGTTGTATTTAACAAGCTACTGCCAAAGAGAACCATGCAAGAATATATAGCAAAGATACTTTAAGTGTGGGGAAAAATATCACAATATTGCTGTACAATAATTTTAGGCCACACAGAAATACCAACAAACCGGAAAATCATTTTCAACAGTTAAATCAAGACATTGTATTTTTTTAATTGATGTATAAACACTCCAAACATATCTTTACCATCCCTCCTGTCTTTCTCTAAAATTTTCATCTAATTTTCTTTCTAATTAATTTCTTTTTCATCATTTTAAAGTGCATCGACAGTATTTTTGCGCTTAAAAATAAGAGAATCCGTCGAAAATGATAACACTAGCTGTAGGGATCATCACATTAAAAAAATAATTAATTGGGTCCATGGCCAAAATTTGAGAGATAAGATTCAAAATAACCTCTTTTATCACTTCTTTACGAATTTTCGCTCAAAGAACGCTCTTGAATGAATGGACACATTGTACTCAAGGCAAAAAAAACATCAAGTCAGCTACGGTCAGAGATATAACCATCATTGCGATTTCTTGTTCAAGCTCTAAATATTTGCTTAGACTACGCATACGTATCAGTTTTGCAACGGTCTTGTGCGGCATGTCATGTCAGCACATTCTCAAAATTAATATGACGAAATTTCTAAAGAATCATGAAGGAAACAAAAATTGAGGACGATAAGTAGGTCCTAACACAATTATTTCATTAATGCTCGAGTTCACCGTGAAAAATTAAGTTAGAACTGTTATTAGTACTAAAAAAATAAATTAAACGGATGCATCACATGTTAAATTATAATCGACTGATAAGTAAGAGGAAACTCGTTTGAGGAAAATTATATCGAGCAAAAGAGCATACTGTGGAACATACGATCGTAATTGAGCGAGATATTAAAACCACTCTAATACTATTCAAGAAAGTGTTGAGCCTCAATGTATTCACTAAAACAAAAAATTGACAGGATTTTGAGACGTTCTACCATGGAAGAGGGAGGAGGACCCTCCTTTTTCCATGGTTCTACAAGAAAACAGAACAAGATATTCATACAAACGAAAATTAATCACTCGATTATTGACTTCCTCATTAAAAGGAATGACTATCAATTCGAAAAGAATATGACTTTCGGCTGCCATAATGTCATTTTTCAGTACGAAGACATGTCTGTTCGAATACATAATACAATAAATGATGTAATTTCAGAGGCCGAAATTCCCAAATAGCACCTTTGAGTTACGAAGAACCATAATACTCACCCAATGCAAATGAATTCCACACCGTAACTGCGACGGCAAAAGCAAAACTTAGTCGCATTTTCAAAGTATGAGATCGAGGATTCAACAGTTTCTAAAGCTATTATGCTTCAGCAAATTCAATGGATCAACAACAGTGGCTCGCACGAAAGATCTGCCTTGCGCTCTTGCTGCGGTTTCATATCATATACTTTCCTCGAAATGATGCCCTTGAAGTGAAAAGGATTTCCGGAAAAATATTGAGTCATATTTAGAGGCATGTCTTTTATCAGCTAAGCAGTCTAGCACTGACATGAGTCGACTTCACGTGAAACCATTAGAGGACATGACAACCGTTTCTAATATAAATTGAAAATTTGCATTTGAAATCATTTTCGGATAGATAATACCTTAAAGGCGAAGAGTGACACTTGGTACAGAAGAATAAACCGATGAGCTAATGAATATTAATATTGTCCAAAATCCGCGGTTTCTATAACATTGAACCTAGATCAGTGATTCCCGCTCCAATATACAAAAGCTTACATCAACCGAACGTATTATGCACTTCAATAGTCTAAGAACTCACTAAGAAGCACTCGAAAGAAGAAAAATACAATCAATACAATAAACAATGCAATATTCGCAACTCCAATGGATATTCGTATTTTTGTTTGACACGATTCCGCAACACTCAACGCCACCCGCCACTTTCATGTGTTGAATGTTTTGTTGGTATGAAAAATATAATCACATTTGACAGAGATGACACACTTACATGAAATAAATTTTTATGTTTATTTTGTTTATATTCATTTACATCATCTTTAAATTCTATAGTGCTTTGTTATTAGCGTAATATTTGCTACGAAAATCTAGTCTGTTTCTATTATGTAACGCAATATTTGCTACCTTGGTACTCATAATTTTCATAGGATTGGATTTTAAATATCATTATGGCTCTCTCTGAAGATTGGTTTTTAGGAAAAGTTGCCGAATTATCCAACGAATCAGCTAGAAATGAAGTCCTTTCAGAGCTTAAAACGGCAGTATTTTCATTAAATTCTTCCCAACTTAAGCGCGTTGCCCAAGCCTTTAGATTAGACCTTATATTCGATTGCCTGAATTCATCCGACAGGTACACTTATTCTTTGAAAAGATGATAATAAGGTATTATTAGCCATTATTATTGCCATCAATCATTTTAACTCTTTATCTTCTTTCTTGTAGCAATCAGATAAGCGAGGCCTGCGATGTATTATATCCGTTGCTGTCATCGTTTGACCCTGCATGCCTTCTCAATGAATATGAAAAAGTAATCACGAGGGCACTTGGACATCCTTCTCCAAAACTTCGTGCATTGGTCCTGAAAGAGGTTCGTAACTTCTGTTTCGGTGTTTTTTGGAAGAGGATTTACCCAAGTTTTAGGTCTACGGTTTTCAAATTGCTTTTTTAGTTGATACTCCCCACCAAGAATGTTCAACTGGCGGTTGAATAACACTCAACGCTAAAAGTCCATAATTGTCTATTAATATCACTTTTTATTCAGCTAAGTACATCGTATTATTTACGTACACCTACACAGAGTCGTTTGATTTAAGATTTATGGAGTAGTAAACAAATAGTGAAACCGGTGAATACCCCTCTGTAATTGTGGACCACTTCGCCTATCTATTTGTATATCTTTTAAGATGTAGTGTGTTCCTGTACCAAAATCTTGCTTCCATATAAATCTACCGATTTTGTCGCGTCATGCTTTTTATATGACTCACTTTTGGAATGTCTGTGTTAAAAAATATCCTCATTTATTCATTTCCTTGATGAATGGAACCTCACTTTCTTTCCCAATTTTATGATTAACTTACTTTTATACGATGGGAGTATTGACATGGTTGTATTTGTTTTGTAATTGTCTTGAGAGGTACATGAGTACTGAATAGAATTTAATGTGTATTTCATTTTCTTAAAAAGCTGTGTCGAGTGGCCAATCATAGTCCCCAACTGGCTGAACGTATTTGCCAGGAAGACATATTACTTACCATTGTTGAAACTGTTGGAGGTGGTCCAATAAGGAGTCCAAAGCCTGGAAGAAAAAATAATCCAATTGATGATGAAGAGGAACAAAATGAAGCCTCAGCAGGAAGAGCTGCAGTTAAACTGTTGTCCCTAATTGCTTGCAACCCACATGGCCTCTCACTTTTTTCTACTGGATCAGTTGTAATAAGTGCTATTAAGGAGCAATCCCAGCGCAGTGATGTTGTTCGATATCGATTCTATGAGGTGAGAGTAATACTTAGTGTTACCTTAAATACCAGGGGTCAACAACAAGCTGCCTTCAGACAGCATTTGTCCAGTGGTGCTATTTCATGCTGCTCATATAGCTTATTTTGGCTTATTTATAGCTTCTTTTTATGTACCTATTATAATGGAATTTTATTCATTTTGAGTGTACTATTTTAGTCCTCTATCTTTATTTGCATGGGCATAACTCAATGAAATTATAAATTATTATTATTATAAATACTAACACAAGCTATCAGTGTGTATTCATGCCCACCAAACATTTGGCATACAGCCTTGAAAAGGTTGCTGGCCCCTGTTTTAGACAAACTTATATTTTAGCTATCAATTTTAATAGCATACTGTCAAAGGTTTGTGGTATTACTTCATTGAAATCAATAATGAAATGCATTCTTCACATTTTTCTGCTCCATATGGACTGTGCAACTGTGTTTTCAATGCAACAGCAGTGGCTGATACAGATGGGGGGCACAGGGGGCGCGCGCCCCCCCTTTGCGGGGCCACACGTATTGCCAAACATAGCAGAACCATAATTTTAACTTTTTTATATCATAAGATGGCATTGTCTTGAATGTGTGTTAAATCACTTTAGTTAAAATTTCTGAAGCTCTGCATATGACTTGATTATTTTTTATTGCGATAAAAGTAAAGGTAACTCAAGATGTCTTTTGCGCCCCCCCCCCCTTGAATTTTCTCTGTATCCGCCACTGTGCAACAGTGGCACAGTGAGGGGAGGGGTTTGGGGGATAAACCCGTCCTCCAGAGCTTAGAGAAATTTATTAGTTATATCTATTTTACTTATTTGGATTAGATGACTTATAGAATAGTGTGAGGATTAATAAAATACCCTCAATAGATTCAGGCTTCAATTGGTGGAATTTAGACATATTTAAATAAATAAAAGGTCATAGCACTTTTCCACAAAATTTTATTATTTTTGTACTGCGTAAACATTATATACTTTAAACATTATGATTTATGGAACCAATTGCTTGTGATAAACTCAGTGTATAATTTTTGGCGGCACTCACAATACCTCAACAAAAATTATTGATCGCTTTTAAAATTTCAGCATTAAAAACAAAGTAATTGATTAAGAACCACAAGAGAGAATCAGGGCACAGAACCAATGCCAGGACTGCCACAGACAGAACTGCCACAAATACAACTGACAATAAAATTGAGCCAACCCATTATTAACCCATTTCTGCCCACTTGGCTACACCCTATCATCATGCATGGCCAGGGTTTCCACTCAACCGTGAAAACCTTAACCCTTTCGAGACGGCGGAGTTTTCGTCTTAGCATGACGGCTGTACTGAGCCCCAAGAGACTCTTCTTTCTCGTGGTACGGAGCATTTTTGGGGGACATTCATTAAGAAGGGTCTCGCGGAACCTTTTTCGATCCCTCCACGCTGGGACTTAGCATTATCTCAGACTCCGAGAGTAGTTGTGCTCCCTCCTTTCCGGGTTTACGACCATACCTGCGGCATTGGTTCGCGGTCAACTTATGTATTGCTTATATGTATTTAGCAAATGGATAATTGTTGCTTGCACATAAATTGCAGACTTTGAATTGAATTCCTCATTTTTTTCTTAGCATTGTCAAATTTTAAACGAAGTACTAAGGCCAATATTAACGCATTTAATGCAGCAAAAATTTTCATGTTGATTTTTATACATAACTCAAGATATAAGTTAATATTTATCATAGGATTTCGTTTAAAATTTGTAAACGCTGTTCAAAAGACAAATAATTCAATTCTTAGTTTATTTTTCTTGAGAAATGAACAAATATTTATTTCGAAACCAGACTGGATAAACAATTGTATTACCGCTGTCCCTTACCGCTAAGAGGGGTTATTAAAGAGGAGGGGTCTGGGTACCTGCTCCCGGATTCCGAGGGTAAATCCTAAACCCCGCAGGGTTGGGTCCCGAGACAAAGACGACGTAAACTCGCGACCGTCCTTAAAGGGGGAGAGCTAGAAAGCATATATATACGGCTTTCGTTTTCCTGGCTAGGAAAATCTCACACGTAAATATATGGCCGTCGTCTCCCGGGTCAGGAAACGTCCACACGTATATATACGTGTATAGTAGGGAAAAGGTTAAAACCGTGAATAAGCTGTGAAATCCGTTTGCCGTGAAAAAACCTCAAAATAGCCATGAAATTCGTCGTGAAACCTTAAAAACCGCTCAAACTTGATTGTAGATCTACGATTGATGGATAAAAAGAAATATGTCGATCATATTCAAGGTCAATCACTCGCAGACACTGTCCACGCATTTATCAGCGCATGTATATTTGAAGTGCAAATATTGGTCGGTGTGCCATGATGACACACATAGGCGGATCCAGTGGGGGGGCACGGGGGCACGTGCCCCCCCCCCAGACCCTCAAAAATATGCAAGAATTTTAATATGGTCCCATTATCATTGCGTTCGTTTTGTATTACGGTGTATCCTTGTGCCCCCCCCTGAACAAAATCCTGGATACGGCCTTGCTTGTGCCCCTCCCAGAAAAAAATCCTGGATCCGCCCCTGATGACACACACACAGACCGTAAGGCTGTGATTGGAAGACCGTTAGCCAAAGTGATCATTTAACCCTGGCGAGAAATCAGACACCTCTTCACTTCCCTGTCACACTCCATTTTCTCACTCACAACCTTTAGCCGGCCCTAAATTTTGCTAACGATAGGCGACGCCATAAGAGCACTTTCATTGCTGCATTTGTATTCCCGGCATTTGTCGCGTTGGTATATTTTTAGTTAACGTCCGGCCAGTGATTGTTTTGTGATCAATATTTCTTCCTAAAATGGCTTATCAACAGACCATGAATTTGACGCAATTTAGACTGTGAAAACTTGGTAAAAACAGTGAATTTTATCATTTAGTTATAGTGGGAACCCTGATGGCAAACGAGGATTTTGATGAAAAACTGCACCCTAGTTTTTCAAATTGTCACAAATAGGTGAGCCGCTTAAGGTTTTGTCAATCTAATACATCCACTTCCTGAAGATTTAATCCTTTTTTATGCTGGTAGGAAATGGATCACTTTATGAAGAATCTGAGCTTTTCCCGGTGAATAGCATGGATGATAGCTTCTCGGGTTCTAACCAGGTCAGGGTCTGCATGGTGTAGGTGACGTTTCGTTGGGTGACTTTCCCAACATCCTCAGGGCTGATGATGCCAGTGTCACTGTGTTTCGATATTAATACCCTCCTCCTTAACCTAAGTGGTCTCTGATTGGTTCGGGATTTTTCCTCCTTTGTCGTCCTATTTATTGCCGGGTTCCAACCGCTGCTTCGTTAAGCTATACACTTCAACATCTTCAACAAAGTAAGCAGAAGTTTTTCTGGGTGGAAATGGGTTAATATCCACCAACACTTACACCTAGTTGGAAGCCCATATGCTCTTCACCTCTGGTGCAATTTGTCTTAACTCAATATATGTTCATTTAAGACACAAGAGATAGCAATCAGATTCATTTTCACTCCAATTTCCTTAAATATAGAGCTAGAGGATTCAATTGTCGTTGCGTGAAAGGGTTAAGTAGGGTATCAAAACAGTTGCTACTAGTCAATGGCTATTATCAATAACAGCCATCAAAGGGGTGTAAGATCAGGGAAATCAATGGAGCATGCTGAATGAATGCCTTGCTGTTTGCTTTTTGTTGCTTGGGCACAAAATTCCATTATGATTTAATTAGAGTTTTATTCACAGGTATTGGTTGAAGTAGCTATCAGCTCTCCTGAGGGTTTGTCTGCTGTTATTGACACTGGGTTGCTCTCTCAAATGCTCAAAGAAGCTGTTGGGGAGGCCCCTGCCGACTCTAGCGTAGATATCTTGGCTCAAGCTAATGCTTTACAATTGCTGGGGAAACTGGCTGCCCCTGAACATGGTGCCCGTTATGTTAATGATGTGGGTGTGGCGGAAACATTGGCCCAGACTTTGGCTCGAGCAAGTGAAGATCCCTTGTCTAGTTCTCTACTACTACCTGGTTAGTATTTTCAAGAGCATTTCTTCAAAGAGGTGTCTAGTCTCTGAATAATGTATCTCACTTACAGCTTTTCTTATTTTAATTGACAATTTTATTCTGTTACAGAATTGCTAAAATTCTTTGGTGGAATTGGCCACATTCGACCTCACGATGTATTGTCAACCTATCCTGCATTTGCTAACTCTCTATTTGATGCACTTAGCAGTGCAGATGTTTCCATCATTGGTGTTGCCATGGAAACAGTGGGCTTTGTAGGATTGACTGGACGGGGGAAGCAAGCATTATACGCACTTCATGGTATGTGTTCGTGAGTATGTATAAATGTAGTTTTTGCATAATACTTTAAGTGTGTCACATTGTATTTAAAATAGATGTGTTTGTGGAAACTAAAATGTGTGAAGTTGAAAAGACATTAAATTATTTCTTTCGTGATGAAGTGGGTATGTAAATAAGAGGTTGCATTTGAATGTTTATTAATAAGGGCTAAACCTTATTTTTTGTTTGGGTTTACATTCTTTTTACATTCCCTGATTGCAAAAATAATAATTCAGCAAACTCCCATTATCGGTGCTAATGATGGGGAGAGGCGGCACAAATAATCAGAAAACACAAATAATCCAAACTTACGCTTTAATTTCTTGTAATTTCCATCATATACGTAAATCGATCATTCTACAGTGAGTCCTCGTTTAACGTCACTTACCGTTCCTGAAAAATGTGACGATAAACGAAATGACGTTAATCGAAGCATAATATCCCATAAGAAACAATGTAAAAAGTGAATATCGGCTCCTAGACCTCACAATTCCTACGCGAAAAAAATGCTAGCGTATCATATCTGGGGCATTTTTTACGGTGGGAATGCCAAACTATCGCATAAATATGAGTTCCTATCTTCATCGACGACAATAGCAGCAGTGACGGAAATCCTTCTCCATTTTTGTATCTACCCGCATTTGCTTTTCGGCTTCGCTATGGTGGTCGCCCGAGTGAGCGTCGCCTGGGCATCATAATCGCTGAAACATCGTCACAGTTACAGGAACCAAAATTATTGTGAACTCGGCAAAAAAGTGACGACAAAAACTCCGAGTTCTACACGGAAAAATTCCTTGAAATCACTTTTTAGGTTCCTGAAAACCATTATGTCAAGTTAAACCTTGCTCACCAATGCAAGAAATCATTTTGCGGAAATTTTTGCTAAAACCGTAATCAAAATTAAGAATAAACACACCGTTTTACACTTTTCTTACACTGACTGTATTACCGCCCACAAAACGAACAACCTGCAACGCCCGCCGCTTCGCCTTTTTTTTCGCGCATTTAATTTAAAAGACTTGACGTTATCGCGAAGCGTAGGTGGGATAAACGAATGACGGTCTCAACATTTTTGTGACGTTATCGCGAAATGACGTTAAACGGGGTGACGTAGAACGAGGACTCACTATTTTATTATCTGTGCACATTTTATGTTATTTTAGATTGCTTCCCAGAATCATTAGCAGCTTTCTTTTCCCGACTGTGACCTTTTTCGCTATGATAATGTGATTGCACTGGTATTCTTACTGCTCCGTGTAATACCTAGTTTCCGAAAACCACACATCCGTGGCTTTGAGATGACGGATTCAGGAACGAGGTTTGCATGAATGCTTCAAAACTACTGCACCACGTCGGAAACACTGTCAGGCACCATGCCGCACAATCACTTCTTGCATAAGTTGTCCAGGACACAGATTTGTAATCACCAAGCGCTGCGATCACTCACTGCGATGCTTGGAAAACAGGAACACGGTACTCCCATGATGGCAACTGGCACGTGATCACCCCATCACCCAGCAGTGGTTATAAGAAACCAGGGCTTAACACTAGAACTGCGGACGGGACTTTTTTGTCCCATCACCCTTTGCAAATGTTTGCCATTCATGTACTATTGGTTTGATCCCTTTGAAATTCACTGACTTTTACTCATTTTTTATGATCTTTCGAATGGTTATATGGAAAATATTGTACGATGTTTGGTTCGCGAGAAAAACGACAATTTATCTAGAACCACGGGATGGGACTTTTTTGTCCCAAACGGGGAAAACATACAATTTCAGTTTTTTTTGTACACTTATTTTGTATTAAACAGTTTATTACGAAGGGGATCGATGCTCAGATACCGTTATTCTGCCAGTTACAAGCGCAGAAGGGAATAATCTGTCCACTGCGCCAGCTGCCTACTCACGCAGCGCCGGCCGCGTCACCTCTGCCCGGTGCTGCGCCCCTCTTGACAAACAACACTTTTGCTGTCAAAATAAGCTTACTGTATTCCTAGTTATACTTAATAAAATGTTTTAAACATTACCTAAACACGAGTTTTGTTCACACAAGCCACAAAAAAACCGTCAATTATACTTAAACATGTCAGGATCAACGTATTTTGTCAATGGGACAAAAAAGTCTTATGCCGCGGTTTTGGTGGGGTTGGAAAGTTCAGCGGTTCTAGTGTTAAAGCGAACTGTCTACGCAAGCAAGTGCCTGGCTATGACTCATGGGGTCTCCACTTCTACTTCCCTCGTTGCCTTCACTTCTACTATTCCCTTCCTCTCCAGATTGACCTTGACCAGTCACGGTGTAAGCATGCCCGGGGGCGATGAAATCTCCGGATCCCTTTGGATGTATTCAACCGTATGCGAACCCAGGACAATAATAGGGTGGTTTCCTATTATTTTTTTATTGCCTAAATCGAAAGATTATTACTCCTGGAGTACGTATTTCATGCATTTAGATTTTTAAATGACGATATCTATTTTTCTCGATTAAATGAAAAGTGAAAATTTTCAAGCGCACGAAAACGCGACGGGTAAGTATGAATGCCGGGAAAAAGTCCGTGTGACATCGTTCTGGTTCCCACTGCCGCAAGTGAGGTGACCTTGGGGCGAGGCTCTGAGCGCTGATACGACGCAGGCTGCTAGCGGGTAGCTGAGTACCCTGCTAGCTGGTAGTGCTTGGCTTAAATAAGGATTATTAATACCTTATCATACGAAGAAAACTTTCTGACCTTAGCCAATTTTAATAAGTGATTATTAACACATGTTTCCCTGAGCTCTGCACCTCATGCATTCATTGGTAATCTCAGACGATGTATAACTCCTATCTACTCGTATAGAAACTTGGTCCCTGTGACGTCACGTGGAGTGGCATCGGTGGGCACCAATCTGGCCTTTTTCAAATGAGGATAAAAATTGACCATTGCCATTCGTCTAAACCGGTATTTCTAAAACCAAATATTTGTATATTATGAATACAGTAATGGTGGGTAACGAATCGCAATCAATGCCTTTCGTTTTCTTTGATGAAGGAAACTACCCTATTGCGTGTTTGCGATATGAACTATACATATAATGATCCCAGATAACATTGTTCTTCATTGTTTATGATTCGTTTACCATTGAAGAAACTTCTAAAATTACTCAAGAGTTTTTTTCCCACCGCTGATCATCATCATAGATCACACGCCCAAGTGAACTTGAAACATTCCTTGTCAGCAAATAAATAAAATAATTCTATTTTACGATGAGAACTGTAATGGAAATAATGGGCCCGGTGTAGCCATGCATTAAAATTCAAATATCCTGCTGCTTCTGCGTCCAATTTTTTTTTACAAAGATCGCGAAAAAATATCGGAGGAGTGTGATCTCATGCACGGATAATCCACAACATGGATAAGCTGCACCCAGATAATCAGGAGTCTGCTGTAATTGAATTGAGTTAATCTCTTTATCTGTTAAGATATCTGCATCTTGGCCCTGGTTTTAACATTGTTAAAATATTCTATTTTTCAAACTTCCACTCAATATTAATGTATGGCCTTTCCAAGAATATGAATTATACAAGTTTAACTGTAACATCCACCAAAGTTATCATAGAGTTGAATATACATTTAGAATCAAGATTTTCTGAATAGAATGCTGATGACCCCTATCACAAAGGAGCCAAATAACACCATTAACTATGCACCTCAAAAAGACAGAGAATATATATAGTCACACACAAATTGATTTTTTTTTAAATTCTCAAAAACTCAACGACCTGAAAATGGTACTTCTTGGGTTTTTTTAGCCAATTTATTTGTTAGTATGTATAATTTGTTTTTCTAACCAAATGCACCAGAATATTTTGTGCCATGTTTTAACTTAGGTCGTATATTGATAAATTTATGTGGAATGCAATGTTTTTACTTTTCATTACTTATATTAAGTCAATTCCATGAAGTTACATTCAAGGCAACAAAATTATATAAACTATGGATACGATATAATTTGGCTTATTTTTAGTCCACGTCAATTGGAATTTGTTAACTGAGTGATGGTTTTATTTTTTCTATAAAATTTTGGTTGTATGTATGTATATTTTTTTTAAGGTGTACAGATGGCCAAGTTCATGCGACGCTTAGGGGAATTGATGGTTGTACTCCCAACTCCCCACAGGGTTAGAGCACTGAATAGTCTTTCCAGCTTGATGACTCTTAAGGTACATTGAATTCTTGTGATATTTTCATCATTATCATTATGACTGTATTTCTTCCCATTTCACAATTAATGTTCAGATTTAATTTGTTAGGCCAACTGGCCAAAGGAAGTGTAGATCTTGATAACTTGTTATGTAGTACATAAACCAAATGTGACTTTTACTGAAACAAAATACTTTAAAACTTTTGTATTGTGGGTCATTCCATGTCAGTTCATCCAGGCATGACACCCACCGACTCGGATTTTGATGAAACTTGCCAATTTTCATCCTTCCATGCTGGAATGAAACAGTGTAAAATATTTCTTGGCTATCTCTAATAGTTTTTTTTTCACGACCATTTGAAGTTTGGGTGAAACTGCAGTTTTTCAATTAATGCTGTCTCCAGAGGCACTTGCGCCTCCAGAGGGAAATAATTTGTCTCAGCCATAGTTTTCATCCGATTCTTATGAAAATTTGCAGGTTTACTATAGAAGTCATGAGGATTCCAAAATCTTATTGAAAAATATCCTAAGGAATATTGGAAATTCTCTAAACTCGTATGTTTCATAAGATTTTAGAATATTTTGCGTCAAAAACATGGTTCTATAAAACATCAAATTTTGACCTGAGGCAATATCTGAATCAAGCTAAATTATTTTTTCTAATATACCTTAAGGTATGACCCACCACCTGTAAAAATAAAATTCATGGCTTTTTGCTTTCTTTGTTGTTAAAAAAAATTTTATGCAAAAGAAATCCCTTTTCACGACTCTGGTCGTCAGTGTTGGGTCCTCCTTCAAGTGTGATGAAATGCTTGCGTTAACTGTTTTCTATATCTAAGAAAATATTTACAACATATATCTAGTGCATAATACATCCAAAAATTAAAACATTTTTTTATGTGCAGGTTGTTTTTCTCCCGATAAGAAAAATATATTTTTGAACTAGAATATTTTAAGGAATTCATAGGTCTTACCCATCATTGCTGGGGATAACTTAATTGTTGCTATATAAAACACATCAAAATACAGGATGCATGTCAATGCAAGTCAACTTTCTCCATTTTGTATTGACAAAAAACTTCACGTATGTGTTTTACTTCAATAATGTTGCACAACTTATGAATGAACAATCACAATATACAGTCACTTTTGTCTGTGCATCAGTTTGTAGTTAAATAGGATAGTATCCAACGTCTTCACTGAGGCCTATCTCTGAGAAAGCTAATATTTCAGTTACACTAGAGTTACATTTTTTTCCCAGTAGAGGTAATTCCAAGTTTTCCTTTTAAATCCAAGAGCCGTCGGTTCACACGTTCAATGTCTTTCTCCGAGAAGTAATATATTTGTCCTGAGCCTCTTGTGGTAGAAGTTTCCACATAACAAATGACATTATTTACAGGAACATTGCAAATATCTTCTTTCTCTTTTGGCCACTAAAATGATAAAGAATTTCACTTTTATATCTAATGGATCAACATCCTTTGACATAAGTTGCCCAAAAAACCAGTGATTGTCATACAAGCAGGCCACAAAAGAATAAGTACAAGTTTTTGTCAAAATTTCTTCCCAACTTGGCTTTATCAAGAAATTGTGGACAGAACTGTATGTGGTATCAAAGCTAATTTTTTTTGTCGCAATAATGTATAGAAGAATGGTAGCTACGAGTACCTGGGATTGTTTTTACAAGGTACCAGCGAGTTTTACTAGTGAGTTTCTAATTGTTGCTGAATCATTGATAATTGTTCTTTTTTTAAAACTTAAAATGAAATTTTGTCCACTTTGTACTTGCAGAACTGAAACACCTTTTCAATGGAAGTCATTGTATTACCCAGATCCCGCTGAAGGCTTTCTCTTGTAAGAATGCACTTAACTGTTCCACCTATCCCATCACATGGAGATTTCCCATAATTAGTTGAAAAAAAGACCAAGAAGCATGCAAGTCAAAGTCCTGGTGATGATGACACAGGTTTATAAAGTTTTTACAGTTCTTATATTGGCCACCACAACCATCACTGAAATATTGCACTTCCTTTACTTCAAGGAACTTTTCCTTTAAAAACTGAGTGACTATTTTTTGCGTTTCAAATACGAAAGCTACATCATGTTCTAGATCGTCACAAAATACACACAAACTTGACACACATAGATCTTTCTTCAGCTGTCCACTAGTATAAATTACCGCTGGATGTAGGGAACAACCATCCTGATTCCAGTGATGACCCTGAACCTCATCTTGTATTACATAATGGTAGTTTTCACTGAAATCCAGCAAAACAATGGCTTCATCTGGCTGTACGTTATTTTTTAGTTCTTTTAGGTATCTCGCCTGGGATTTGTTTATGAAGGAATGTGGGAGAAGTTTTTCCAGATTGTTCACCAGACTATTGATGTATTCATCCAGAGTCACTGTTAACCTAATTTATTGGGTCCGATCTGTTGTCACCCATGCACTGTATGTCACTTCATCTTCAGGGTCCCATTCTTCAAATTTACTTTTCAGATGCTCCTTCAGTCGTTTTTCAGACATACATTCTGAACAGTGCCGTAACATGCAATCCCTGTTATCTTTGGAACATACCAAGTAGTCAAGTAGGTCGTTGTGGGTCTCCTCTATAGAGCATCCATGGAGAAGAAGTGATGCATTCTGATGGATAGTACAGACACACACAGAATGGGCTACAGAGGAGCCTGCCAACACGCACCATTTAGGTCGCAACAGACAGAATTTTGAAAACCCTATTTTTACAAGTGGGAATTCAAATTGAAAAGCTGCATACAGCTCATTTAGGTTACATAAAAGTAACCTCTTTTGCTTGTGGACATTTTTGGACACACTCACCTTATCATTCATTCCTGGCATAAGGCGTGAATACTCGTAATTTTGGTAGAATGACTGAACTAAGTCCACTGCAGTTTGTTCTATGTTTTTCCCCCTCCTTGGATCTGGTATGGCTATGATGCCTTTCATTCTTAGAATTCCCTAGCATGCTGAATTGTATATTCACTAACATTAGTTTCGGTGGCTACTTTTTTCCTACTCCACGAAGTCGGAGCTAGTGTTAGTAGCTGAATTATCTCTTGCTGACTGCCTGCTGTCACCAGTTTTTCTTTTAGTAACCCAACTAGCACATCAATATCACTCGCTTTATCAAGAACTTCTGAATCATGCTCTGGAAGGAAATCTTTATCCAGTACTTTGAAAACCTTTTTGTTCAAAGTAGAACAACATTAATGAGGTAAAAAACATTCGTGAAGTTTTTTGTCAATACAAAATGGAGAAAGGTGACTTGCATTGACATGCATCCTGTATTTTGATGTGTTTTATATAGCAACAATTAAGTTATCCCCAGCAATGATGGGTAAGACCTATGAATTCCTTAAAATATTCTAGTTCAAAAATATATTTTTCTTATCGGGAGAAAAACATCCTGCACATAAAAAAATGTTTTAATTTTTGGATGTATTATGCACTAGATATATGTTGTAAATATTTTCTTAGATATAGAAAACAGTTAACGCAAGCATTTCATCACACTTGAAGGAGGACCCAACACTGACGACCAGAGTCGTGAAAAGGGATTTCTTTTGCATAAAATTTTTTTTAACAACAAAGAAAGCAAAAAGCCATGAATTTTATTTTTACAGGTGGTGGGTCATACCTTAAGGTATATTAGAAAAAATAATTTAGCTTGATTCAGATATTGCCTCAGGTCAAAATTTGATGTTTTATAGAACCATGTTTTTGACGCAAAATATTCTAAAATCTTATGAAACATACGAGTTTAGAGAATTTCCAATATTCCTTAGGATATTTTTCAATAAGATTTTGGAATCCTCATGACTTCTATAGTAAACCTGCAAATTTTCATAAGAATCGGATGAAAACTATGGCTGAGACAAATTATTTCCCTCTGGAGGCGCAAGTGCCTCTGGAGACAGCATTAATTGAAAAACTGCAGTTTCACCCAAACTTCAAATGGTCGTGAAAAAAAACTATTAGAGATAGCCAAGAAATATTTTACACTGTTTCATTCCAGCATGGAAGGATGAAAATTGGCAAGTTTCATCAAAATCCGAGTCGGTGGGTGTCATGCCTGGATGAACTGACATGGAATAACCCTTGTATTTTTTGTTAGTATATCAAGAAAATTATGCATGCACACAAAAAATAGGAAATGTTCCTTCTCAGCTCTAAAAGTTCCCTACTTGCTCTGTACCAGTTCCGTATACCCTTTTTCAGTTCCTTGTGAGTTGCCTATCTTTCTTTTGAAAATGAATACATTCTCTGCAATCAGTTGAAAAGTTCTAGCATTCAGGTTTGAAGACCAATATCTCAAAGACTGCTCATTAGTTTTTAAAACAAATGCCTTAATTTAAAACTCATTTTTTGCATGCATTGATGATATCCTTACTATTTAGACGTCATTGCCAATTCCATTGTGTGATGCAAAACAGTATTACATTGCATTTTCCTAATTGCCCCATGGTACCATTCTACAATGGGTTAAAGAAGTTTGAAATGTATATCGTTGCTCACAAGGAGACTTTGCCTAACTGATGTCAAGAAAGAAGATGAAACCTTTTTTATTCGAAAGTAGACACTTAGATAGGAATACAGTTGAAGGGTTTTGTCCAAATACGCCCGGGTTTGAGAGAAAAAAGCATTTAAAAATTGAAAAATATGGTCACGTTGAATTTAATTTTAAAAATTTCGCCAATTGTTTAAAAGCGGTTTGGCCGAGTGGTAGCGTACCGCGCTTCTGATGTGGAAGTCCAGGGTTCGAGACTCGGTGAGAGCAAATTTTTTCCAGTCTGCCACCTCCTCCATTTTTTGTAATCCGTTCCATCCTCATCTAATTTGTTCATTTAGGACGTTTTACATTTTTTTACTTGACTGTTGTTTGAGAATAAGCCCTAAACTGACATTTTTGTCGCTAGCTAACCCTTACTTCGAATTAATCTTTCCGTGCCAAGATTCATGAAAGCAGGAGTGGTAAAACTGTGGTGCTGGCTTCGAAGTGAAGGGAACTCATTTCCAAAGCAAAATATTTTAAACATATTGTCTCCGGAGAGTTTCCCCGGTTACATACGGGAGAAATATATAAAATCAGGGGGAACGAAACTCGACAAGCCTGAAATGATCGACAGATGGGTATACGATCACTTGGTCGGAGCCAGGAACGGCAATGAGCCGCTGATGACTCGGAATTTACAAGAATAAGCTATTTATGCGTGATTTCAGCACATATCTCCATGATTTGAATTCCCTGCTGGTGCTTCATGGGTTCCATCTTTTAAGAAGAGACACCGAATCGTGCAACGTAAATTAACAAAATACGTATCAGCGGGCGAGCAAGCGTGTGCTGAAGAAATATTGCCATCGGCAATGACGTTTCAGAAGCAAACAAAAAGCCCAATCTCCAAATGTAATAGATTTCGTAATTTAATTATTTTTTTGCCTAAATTTAAATCATACCATAGTACAAAGTCTAATGAGACATCTCAGAGACTTATGTGAGACGTCTCAAGAGATGTCACATTAGACCATTTTTTTGGACATAGTGACATCTCAGAGAAGTCTCAGAGATGTCTCTGAAGCTCTCAGAATGTCTCTGAGACGTAATATGTGATATTCGAGACGTATTTCTGCTATGTGGGTATCTGATTCAATTTGGTCAATTTGTTCAAATTTTAGGCTGAAGAGCATGACAAGGAAATGCTGGCCATCACTCAACGTTGGTTCGATGGCATGAGTCCCACCAAGGTGGGGTCCACTCAGTGGGCATCTGCTGAGTTAATTGCATCCATCTGTCGGCAGCCATTTGTGGAATTGCAGCTTGCGGGGGTTCAAGTATTTCTCTGCCTCGCCACCCTCCCTTGGGGTCAAAGGTTGATTGCTACATGTCCCGGTAATTTTCATTTTCTTCCATTATTCTTTTTGCTATTACAGTGGAACCTCGTTGAAGCGAGTACGGGCTATAGCGACACCCCCGCTATAACGACAGATAGCCGATGCACCGTCAATTGACCCTATAATAAGCGTGTTAAAAAATTCGTTTTTACGAGACCCTTTTGGTGTTGGCTCTCGCCATAGCGAGGGTTTCACCGCCGGAAAACTTTCATCAAGACTCCTTAGCCTCTGTAATTGCTAGCATTCTGTTAGAAATGAAGGTAATGGAGCGCTCAGTCTCAAATTTATGTGGTAAACTGCCGTTCGATAAATAAGTACAGTGGAACCTCGTTAAAGCGAGTACGGACTATAGCGACACCCCCGCTATTACGAGGGATAGCCGATGCACCGTCAATTGACCCTATAATAAGCGTGTTAAAAAATTCGTTTTTACGAGACTCTATGGTGTTGGCTCTCGTCATAGCGAGGATTTCACCGCCGGAAGACTTTCATCAAGACTCCTTAACCTCTGTAATTGCTAGCGATCTGTTAGAAATGAAGTTAATGGAGTGCTCAGTCTCAAATTTATGTGGTAAACTGTCGTTCGATAAATATAATGATTGACGAAACAATGCTTTGCATGATTTTTATTCAGTGCGGCGCTTATAAATAGTTTGAATAGTTGGTCGTTATTTTAGTAAGGAAATTTAGTGATGCAAAAAAACATCGCCTTTCGCCTGGATTTATGCTTACGTTTATCGGATAGATGTTTATCTGTCGCCGCACCACTCCTGTTCCTATATATCCGTTCGCAACAGGTATATTGGCTATTATTTGCTCCACCTCCGGTAAAGCGACAATTCGCTATAGCGAGTGTTTATTAGTGCACCGTGGGGTGTCGTTATATCGAGGTTGCACTGTAGTTAATTTTGGTGATAATATTGTGGCATTAGTATTCGCGAATGCTTCATCTTCTTTTGTTCCTCGGGCGGCAGAAAGCAGTCGGCAGCATACCCGCACAACAGTGATGCAAAAAACATCGCCTTTCGTCTGGATTTATGCTTACGTTTATCGGATAGATGTTTATCTGTCGCCGCACCACTCCTGTTCCTGTATATCTTTTCGCAACAGGTATATTGGCTATTATTTGCTCCACCTCCGGTAAAGTGACAATTCGCTATAGCGAGTGTTTATTAGTGCACCGTGGGGTGTCGTTATATCGAGGTTACACTGTAATTATTAATTTTCCAATAACTAAGCATGTTATTGATATACTTACTTACTTACTCCTGTGGCCATTGTAAACCTAAGTGGTCTTTGGCCTTACCAACCATGCACCTTCGTGCACTTCTGTCTTCTGCCAGCTCTATGTCTGCTCCAATTCTTCTCAAGTCCTTCGTCATCTCGTCAATCCATCGCATCCTTGGTCTTCCTAGCGGTCTCCTACCCTCTGGCTTGCCTCTTAACACTTGTCTTATCATTTCTCTCTCATTTCTGCGTTGAATGTGGTCCAGCCACCTCAACCTCCTACTTTTTACTACGCCCACAATATCTGGCTCCCTATACACGAGAAAGTATAGTCTCTTGGGGCTCAGTACAGCAGTCATGCTAAGACGAAAACTCCGCCGTCTCGAAAGGGTTAATAACTGCATCTGCTTAAAGTTTAAATTTTTAGTGCCAAAATGATGTAAAATGTATTTCCAGGGATGTCATTTTCCAAACATTTTCCTGAGGGTAGGGAGCCGCCACCCCAGGCCATCCCATCCCCCCCCAAAGCATAGGTATTCCTTGTTACGCCATTGTTCCAGAGCATCTGGTAACTAGGCAAAGTTGCAGCTAATTGGAGTGCTTGGCTTTAAGTTTCTGTTCTTTAAAAATGGAGCATTTTCTAAAATCATTAGTAATATTGGTTTCCACTGGCATCAGCTATCCAGGGTTAAAATTTCGTGGCATAAATTTCTCCACTCTGTATATTTGGCACCATAACTTTGTTGTAAGGGGAGCTTGGTAGCCTTGTGGATAAAGCATGCTGACCATGGTGTCCTAGGTTCAAGTCCTGGATGAGCCTCTGAACACCCACTATTTTGTGTTACCTAGTCTAGGTTAAACCCTTTCCTATCCAAAACTCCACAGTGTGGAAGCTATGAGTGAGCTTTCTGGAGATTTACAATAACAAAAAAAATGTGGAAATTTGTGCTATTTTGTCAAAGTGAAATTCTTTCTTAAATCTCAACTCACCATCTATGGTTTTACTGATTGTTATCTTTGAATTATGTATGTACTCAGTTTTTTTTTTAATAAAAGAGTGATGGAGTTAATTGCCAAAATCTATGGGGGGAGGAAGCAGTGACTTTGTTGCATAGCCTCTCCAGTTCCAAGAGTTAATATTGTTTCGCTCTATGGATTTACATGAATCTTGTAGTAATGTTTTATTTTTTATAATAAGGGTGCATCTGTTAATTACATGAGGTGATTTTGGCACCCTTTTTCCCCCTTGTGTAAGATATGTATCATGCGATTTGGCTTGACCCCCTCCCCATAATCTCACGTGAGATTGTTTAAAATACAAATTTTCAGTGTTTAATCTATGTTTCATTGCGTTGGATTTATTAAAAAGAAATTGTTTAATTATTTGTATTTAAGATTAGTCAAGACTAGTATTTGAGATTACTAAGATTGCAATTTTACACTATTGAACAATTATGAATATCATAGTCTATAATCACACAAACTTACACTGCATCATGTAGAAAAAATAAGTTATTCTTTCCAAAACCCCCCTCTCCCCCATATGAGATTCGGTGAGAATCGACTTGACTTCCGCCTCCTCTGAACGTTTCACCTAATTAATGGATGCCCTGTGAGGGTTACATGAAGTTAATTTTTCAAACTTGAATTCTGAAGCTTGCCTTAAGTTGTGTGAGTTAGAGCATCCCTATACTAATATGTGGGACTTATTTTTTCAGGTCTCCTAGAGTTCTTGACAGGCTATGGCAATGAAGAGGGCAAAGTTAGAGAGTCCAAATATGCAGTATCCAAGGCACTGTTAGGTTCCTCAACCACCTCTAACAGTCTTTCACAATCTCAAATGTTGAGGTTGGAAACATTTGTTCAAGCAGGCCCTCATGGAAGGATTATAGGGCCTTCAGAGGTTGCGATTGATGGTGCTTCATGAGTGATAAAACCTAGAGGTCATGAATATGTGATAATGCGATATGATTACTACTATGTAGGACCTTGTTTTGTTTAATGCAAAGATTTTTATCTATGAGTGCAAAATGACTAATAAATTAATACCTATTCCAGCTGGTTTTTGATTGAATAATTAAACACGTCATTTAGAGCCAGTTTCTTTCTATGGTGAAATCACAATGGAATCCATTTGATTCAGTTATACATATTCAGTATGTCCTCATAGCTCATAGCATTAGTGGAATTATGTACTTATTTTTATTTTATTTCTTCAGTTATCATACAGCTTCTTTACCTTCACACCTTTCCTATGTGCCTAACATCCACTCCTCTGTTACAGATTTTAACTTCCTGTTTTCTTGATATTGTCATCCTTCTCTCCCTCGTTCTCCAGTGGCTGATTGGAGGGGGTTGCAAAGGGCAGACCACCCCCTATCAAAATGCACTATCCTCATGTTTACATTTTGTGTGCCTTTCAAAATGCACAGTCATTGGTATTCTTTGCAGGCTGTTTTCTGTTATCAGCTGATCTTATTCGTGGGATCCTTTAACATTTTTGAGTTCAGTAAGTGGCATTTGCTGAGCCGTAGCACAGTTGGATTAATCCTGCTCCTTACCCATGTACATTTCATTTTTGTTAGATATAATAACCATTTACAGTTCGGCCGGCGAGAGTTGTCCGATGAGAGATAAAAGGGAGGGGTGAAGAACCCTACGCCAGCACGGTTTGCAGCCAATCGCTGTCCCCCAAACGCACCTCACACCCTTGCCTAGTCATACAACGTTGTCACATGCATTAATAACCACCGAAAAAAGCCTGAACCACCAAAACAAGCCCTTTCTTCGAACCACAAAACAAGGGATTCTTCCATGGCCCATATGGATTCTTCCTTTGGGTCCTTCACTAATGTCGTCCCTTCCGGCTCCTTTCTTCACGGAACCCTTTTGTTTACAAGCAACATGGGTGTTTCCTTTGCTTACCTGGCAACCTTGCCCCCTACCCCTTCTAACTGTCATCGGACAATTCTCGGCGGCTGGACTGTAGTATAATTTGACGTTAAAATGCATCGATCAAGTTTTTTTTCTCAGCTAAAAATTTTACCTACTGGTTCTGGTAGCCAATCCCCTATTTGGAATATTCAACCAGGTTCAGTGGCTCCACCGAGCATCGACTGTCATCATTCGGGTTCAGTAGCTGAACCAAACATAAACTGAATTGATCAGTTACTGTAATCGATTGGCTTTGGCAGCCATCTAATAACCTACCTGCCACACTTCCCTGGCTTCAGTACTTCACCCAATACCTAATACACTGAGTATCAGCTTTTTTAATGAACTGGTAGCCAACCTTAACATCCCCATAATTATATTCAACAGTTAGCACTATCCGAATATATCTATGTCGCTAAGGGGGAATTTGGGTTAAAAGATCGTAAAAAACGTACGAAATGCTGCCATTGATACCGATTGCTTAGAGGTACAATTTTTCCTAATTTCCATTGATGATGAAATTCCACACACCCGCCACCAAGTGAACTGGATTGATTAGTTAAAAGAGTGATGAAATCCACACTTTTCCCGAAAATTTTACTTAAATTCTGATTTGTTAAGGCCTTCATACAAGGGGCACGTAATTGAACAGTCTGACGAGAGTACGAAGGCGCAGTCAAAATTGCGTCGTGTAAAGCGGTGAATTATGATAATGCATGGACGTGAGATGGCAAAAATTGCTCGTTCTAATTTCGTTCTGGTATTTGAGCAATTGCACCCTGTGCTGAGAAATTTATGCAGTTCTAACCTGCACAATTATGTGTTCCGCATAAGGTTCTTACGGGTGGGTTCTTGTCATGAACCCATTGTACGGTTCTTGATTCTTCTTTTCATGAATGGGACCAAAAGTATGGCAGTTAAAAGGTAGCCTTCGTTCATCATCATCACTGGTCAACAATCTTAGGATTGGTTTGACACAGCTCTCCACTCAATTCTCCTATCAGTTAACCTTTTCACACCTACGTATTTCTTCTCTTTTACATCTTTCCTTACTTGTTCCATATATTTTTTTCCAGGTCTTCCTTTTCCGTTCTTGCCTTCCACTTGTCCTTCGACGATTGTCTTCATCAGGTCATCAAGTCTCAAGATGTGGCCTATAACGTTATTCCGTCTTCTTGTTAAGGTTTTCTTGAGGCTTCTCTTCTCTCCTACCCTTCTTAGGACTTCCTCGTTACTAACTCGGTCGATCCATTTGATTTTCATCATTCTTCTGTAGCACCACATTTCAAAGGCCTCTATCCTTGCTTTCCCCGTTGCGGTCATTGTCCATGCCTCACTTCCGTAAAGGAGCATACTCCAAATGTAGGTTCTAATAAATTGTTTCTTTACTTCCATATTTAAGTTTCCGGCTGTAAGCAGGTCTCTTTTGGTGGAATGCTCTCTTCGCCTGGGCTATTCTGATGATAACTTCTTTCTTACTTCTCCCGTCACTAGTTATCTTGCTTCCCAAATAACCGGATTCATCCACCTCTATCAGTTTTTGCTTCCCTATTTTAATGTTCTTCTTGTCTTTGCTGCATACTAAGATCTTGGTTTTCTTTGTGCTTATTTTCAGTTGATATTTACCCATTACCCCACCCATATTAACCAGAATATTTTTCAAGTCCATCTCTGTTTCTGCTATAACGGCTGTGTCATCAGCAAATCTTAGCATGCAAATTTTTCTCCATGGATATTCACTCCCAATGCCTTTTCTTTGATTTCATTAATTGCTTTCTCAATGTAAATGTTGAAAATTACGGGTGACAATGTACAGCCTTGTCACACTCCTTTCCTAATTCTTGCTTCTTCACAGCTTGGCCCTGATTTTATCACCGCTACTTGGTTTTTGTATAAACTGTGGATGATTCTCCTGTCATTATAAAGAACCCCAATTTCCTGTAGGATTCCAAGCATTGTGCTCCAATCCACGTTGTCAAATACTATCTTTAAGTCCGCTAACGCAACAAATGTTGGCTTGTTCTTTTCCATTCTCTTCTCCATGAGCAGTCTAAGGGCCAATATTGCTTCCTTGTGCCTTTGTTTTTTCTGAATCCAAATTGGTCTTCATCCAAGTACTCTTCTGCTTTTCGTTCTATTCTTCTATAGATGATCCTTGTCAGTATCTTCAACGCATGTGTAGTAAGGCTTATGGTCCTAAAATCTTTGCAGTTCTCCGCTCTTTTCTTCTTAGGATTAGGGATTATAATGTTCCTCTCGAAGTCCTTTGGTATCTCACCTGCCAAATACATTTCACTAATGATTTTGTATAGCTAGTTCAAATGTATGCAACAGTGCTTGGCGGGATGTAGCTAGTTCAACGTCTTCTCGCCTGAATTTTTTATTAGTTCTGCAGGAATGTCATCAATGTCAGATGCTTTATTTATTCTGAGGTCTCTTACAGCCGCATCAAATTCTGATCTTAAAATTCGGGCTCCCATATCATCGGCATCCACTTCCCTCACGTTTTCGATAGCATTCGTTCTTATGCTGCTTCCTTTGTACTAATCTTCCTTCCATCTCTTCCCTTTTTCTTCATTTTCAATCATTAGTTCTCCGCTTTTGTCCCTAAGGGTATTACATCTTACGCCCCTTTCTTTAAAGTGGCTCCTCACTATCCTACAGGCGGCCTCCACTTTTCCATGCTTAAAATTGTTTTGTAAGTCTTCACAAATATGTTTCATCCACGTTTCTCTAGCCTTCCACCCTGTATGGCATATTTTGTTCCTTATTCTCTTGTAACAATTCTGTCCTTCCTCTATTTTCGCAGCCTTGTATTTTCTTCTTTCTTCAATGAGATCTAATACTTCCTGCGTGATTCATGGTTTTTTCATGACGACTCTTCTTTTACCAAGAACTTCCTCACCTGCTGCCTGGAGACCACTTCTAATGGTTTCCCAACTCTCTTCCGTTGGTTTATTGGTCGCATACTCCCCTTTTTTTCTACAGCCTCTTAAAAAGCCAGTTGATGCTGAATCTCCAATTTTTCAACCTGCCATATGTTTTTCACGGCTTTCTTCAATTTTTTTAAATTTAAGGTGGCATTTCATCATAACTAAGTTGTGGTCACTATCGATATCTGCCCCTGGATAACTTTTGCAGTCCTTCACCTGGTTCCTGAATATTTGTTTCACCAGAATGTAGTCCATTTGGAGTCTTCTAAGATCTCCTGCCATCTTCCACGTGTATCTCCTTCGCAGGGGATTTTTGAATAAAGTGTTGGGCAACCTAAGAAATATTACTTTAGCGGCTGTAGTACTGCGATGTGGAAGGCAAGGGGAAACCACCACATTATCATCCCGAGGAGTCGCAGCTACTCCACTCAATTTAGAGCCTTCGTTATGAATTAATAACGTAGGCATGAACATATTGTAAAATTTTACAAGAGGTATATATCTGTGGGTGGGACGACCGTAGGAAAGTGAAGGTTTGAAGGCGAAATCCGGATTGTGCCTCTTGTAAAGTAATACCGAACATATTTATGAATATATATGTTCATGCCACGCTATGACCTAGGAGGTTGTAATTTACCCACGGATAGGACCCAAAAATTGTACATAGGACCTCATGCAACCATCACAGGATCAATGAAAATAAATAATGGTGCGCAATCCGCTTATCTTTTGTCAATTATTTTGTGAAGTGCGGGAATGCAGAGGCCGGCAGAGGCAGTGGGTAAATATGACATGGAATGTCATTGCGTTGTGGAGTGGTGTTTATGAGTTTGCAGATTAAGATTTTCAAATTCTATATGTATTTTCAAATTTATACCGTCTATTTTCAAAAGCTTAAACAACCGTTCCCATTGTAATGCATCGAACGTATGCCTCCTTGGATGTGAAGTGGGTTAGTAAGGAATTTAATACTAGGTCTCTTCTACTGGAATTAAACCAGAATTTGAAATCATGTCACATAAATCCATCAACGCCAGTTGAGACAATTTCCACGTTAATGGATCAGGATGTCACGGAAGAAAAGGTATCGGAACTCGCGCAATCTTGCAGGTAATGTCCGACGAGACAAATGTGGTATTTTTGTCATTCGTATAATTGATTCCGTAATGTTTGTGAATTTCATTGCTTTTTTTCTTCCTCCAAGTATTGAAAAATTTAATTTTCCGAACGAACCGTCTGCCAAGCTGCCTCCGAAAGCGAAAGGTAATTTTCTTTTTGTATGATGTTAATCATCATTTAGTACACGTTTTCCGAATGCATGGTTGATGTTTCCTGTTCCTACCCCATGATTGCGATTTTGCTAAGTGTATGTATTCCTTGACAGACGGCAGCTGTATTTCGTACCCCATCACTGAAGAGGGCAAATCTAAATTAGCCACGCTTCGCACTTTATCATCGACATTTGGGAAATATCACGACTCGGATTCTGCAGTTGCACTCCCAAGAAAAGACAAAATGAGAACCAGCTTTTTTCGTTCAGTATCGCAGGTGAGGCCTTCTCAATCAGTTTCAGGTATTGCCCAGACAACTTTAAGGGAGAGACAAGGGTGAAGTTTATTTTTTCAGGCGAAAGAAATATTATTACTTACTACTTTTTCTTTCTGAGTTATCCAATTTAATCTTTCTGTCATGAGTAATTATCCTTTTAAGTGCAAATAATTACGGTTTACTACATAAGTAATTGTCTTTGTTTTTTTCTTTTCAGGCTACCCTTTTCGCTTCTCTTCAGTTTTGCCTATTAATTCCTCTCTTTCACTTGAAACCCCACTTCCTCCAGAACGGTGTGTCATAACATATTTTTCTTGTTTAATCAAAATTTCTGCCTTATCATAGCTGTCTTCACTTGAGTTTTATTCATGTCAGAAATCGGAATAGATTGACTCTGTCTCATGTTTTCTTCACGATTAGCTTCAAGTACAACAATTTCGGTGCACAAATTCCAAATAACTTCAGGCTTGAATTTTACATTGTGATTTAGAAAAATTTTCTTCTGATATGGAATCCACACTCTTTCTCCGTCCCTTTCGTTCACATACCCAACCAGATGTCCATAACGGCCTTGTCGTCAAACTTTGAATGTAAATGCTTGTTTGCCGCATGTAGATATCATTCTGTTCCAAAGATTCTCAAATGATTCAGGCTTCCTACTGGTTGTCCATACCACAGTTCATATGGAGGTTTGTTTTAAATGGAGGACTTCCCAGTGCGATTTAAAAGATATGTGGCAGTATTGCATGCTTCTGCCCATAATTCATTTGTCAACTTTCTTGGATTCAGCATAGAATGTGCCCATTCCACAATTGTGCGGTTCTCTTGTTCTGCAACACCATTTTGTTGCGGTGTATAGGGTGGAGTAATGCAGTGCGCTATTCCTCTGTTCGAAAGCAACTCAGAAACTTACTTGCTGTCAAATTCTTTGCCTCCGTCGCTCCTGAATTGTTGATGACATGACCATTTGTCTTGGCTTCATTCAGGAACTGTTCCAAGATGGACTTCACTTTTTTCCTTAAAAAAATCTGAATTTGCTAAAATCATCTTTAAAACAAACATAGTATCACGCTCTTCCAAGTAATGCCATAGACATGGGTCCATTCACATCGGCATGATTTTGCTCACAACCATTTTGTGATTCACTCGACTCTCGAATGGCGACCGATGCATTTTTCCCTGGGAACATCCATCGCAGAATTCTTCTTTGAACCAGTCTACGTCGATATTCATTTGCTTCAAGACTCAATTTTATGTGCTTGTTGTGTTGATGGCCGAATGTTTCATGATAAACTTGCAGTGTATCTGATGAAGTCACTAAATTTACTTCAGTGAGTTATGCTGGTTTTACAGTGCGTATGTCAAGCACGTATACACGACTGCTTATGTGCCCCATCATCATTCTTTCCCCTGTGTCTTTGTCTTCAAGTTTGACACTTTTATCATCTAGTCTCGTGCAAAAACCTTTTCGTACAGCTGCTTTAATAATAAGTTAGCGCTTGCTTCAGGAGCATTAAGAACATCTCCTAATTACGCATTTTTCCAAGTCTTGTTCAAATGCTCTAGAAATTTAACTGTTCCATTTTTCGTGAGCCAGAATGCCTACACCTCATTTTCGGAGTGAAAGTATTTTAGGAACTTCGAATTTTGTATACGATACTAAATATTGCTTATTCGGAGTAGCATGATTGATACCATTGGTGGAACCGTTGTTGCAATACTAGCTGGCGGCTTTAGCATATTTATTAATTGAGGCACCAAGGAATGCAGCATTCTTTTCAGATTGGTTTTTTCCTGTACTTCTGTCGGTCCTTTTCATCGGACACTCTGCTGTCTAATGACCTATCTGTTTGCACTTCTGACATGGAAATTTTTGTTTTGCACATTCATTAATTTTATTCTATTTACCACTTCTATTTTGTTGATTTTTCTTCTTAGGGTTGTTTTGTGCGACACAAGCAGCCAAATCCAGTGTACTTTGCTCTTGCAGTACACAGTTTCTCAATCATTAAGTTGAGACTTCGATTTTCCATTGGTATTGTGTCCCACAAGTCTTTGAGATTGTCGTATTCTTTTCCTAGGGTGGATAGAATTCGACTGTTCAACATTCTTTCAGATAACACATTTTCTTTGTGTTTCCTCTATTCATTTTTCAAATCCATGAAAAGTTACTGTAGCTTTGCAATATGTGTGGTGATGTCCTCGTTGTCATCACGTTGAACACGAAAAAAAAGCTTTGATCAACATATTTAGCCTTTGCATACTGCTTTGCTCATATCTTGCACTTTCACCAAATTTTACTTGCCTGGGTGCATGTCAAAACGAGCTCTGCAATGGATTTTCCCATTGTACCAGCTAACAAACTTGCTACCTTCGCATCATCTTTCAACCATAGATGACCTGCCACCTTTTCTTCCGCTGTAGCTGTTTCCACAAATTTAACACACTTGCTCGTACCAAAGATGATATCTTCTATTGCATATGCTCTCAATAGCATCGAAACATGCCATTTCCACTTAGCCCAGTCTTCAGGTCATTCAAGTTTATCCAGTTGAATTTTGTAGTCACTACTACCGGCAGGCATTTTGTAACTTACAATATGCTTCCACAGTAGATTATCTTTGGAATTATGAATAGACTGATAAGTTAGCTATTTACTTGCGATCTGGGCCCATAACCTGTTGAAATATTCTTAGAATGAAAGAAAAACAGCTGCTCAGCACACACATCTGTATTTTATATCAGTCACTAAAACAATTGCAGCAACACGTATTTTCATTTTCGTTTCTAGAGTGTTACATGCTGATGGCAAATTCATAAAATTTCTTTTTAATGGCAACAAATTAAGTTGTATCTTATTTATTATGGTATGGGATTAAATTAAATAGTTTTATCACTATGATTACGGGACCCCGGGAATGCAATTGAAAATCAGGGTGTCCAGCTAATGGGAAAATCAAGAATTGTGTGTGAAAACCTTTGTCCCTGGAACTATGCATGAATTGTTCATGAATTTTTACTGCAAGCGGGAATTTTATAATCTTTTATTTCAAATTCATTACACATAAAATTGTGCCAGTTTATGGCCTAAGATTTGATCATCGCAATTTTAAGTTCAGTAGCTGAGTAGAATTTTTGCAGCTGTAATGAAACGTGAAATGTCAGGCAAGACAATAGAATCAAAATGTCTAGCACTCATGACGAAAGTAAAATTCAAAAATACGAAAAATAGAATGCCTGGTGACGTTAACGTAACATCTGCTTATGAGATCAAAACAGCGTCTTGGCTTGCGTTGAATAAATTTAAATTTTAAATACAATATGTGCTAACTAACCTATTGCTTGTCATTATCTATTCATAAAAAGTAGAGATGTGCGAATAGTATCCGCGAATACTCGAATACCTCGAATTCTAGAAAGTATTCGATATTCGAGATCTCGAATAGTTATGCCAAAGGTGCCGTCTCAAATACCTCGAATACTTTGAATTTCGCGTCATACACTGTCGCTCGCGCGTCGTTCGTAGCTGACTCGGAAAAATGGAGAGAACTCTATTCTTTTAATGCATGCAGCGCCGTTTTAGGCAAGTTGACGAACTACATCAAATTTGCGGGTTAGAGCGGCGAAAAGATTTCGACGCGGGGAACCGAAATTGATCGGGTAAAAAAATCCGAAAATCCCAGGTGTCCCCCATCAGGAGAAACTCAGTGCCGTGGGATAGCAACATTGTCGTATTTCCCACGATCCGCTATCCCCCTCCATTCGGCATTCGCCTCAGCCACTCTCATGATTTCCGCTTCTCCAAAATCAAAAAAAAGGTCCCAGCTCGTGCAGGGATCGTATTACGAAGACCTTAGCTTCGAACAAATATCAAGTTACCGGAAAATAATAGAATCGCGTTTCACCCTTCACTTTTTCACGCATCCATCTTTTGATAAAAAAAAGACGAGGTGTTTACCATGTGCACTTTGTGGCTAATAACTACAGGCACTTTTGAATCTTCCCCAGGAGATGAAACCACCATAGGGAGAAACTCAGTGCCGTGAGATAGTGACATTGGCGCATTTCCCACGATCCGCTATTCCCCTCCATTCAGCGTTCGCCCCACCCCCTCTGACGATTTCCTCTTCTCCGAAATCAAAAAAAAAGTCCCGGCTCGCGCAGGGATAGTATTACGAAGACCTTAGCTTCGAAAATAATATCAAGTTACGCGAGAAAAATAAAATTGGTCTCGCGCCTACCCGCTTTTCTCACCCACTGACCTTTTTCTACTTACCTGCTTCGAATTTCCCCCTTTCTGGAGGTCAACTGCTGCATGAGTCATCTACTAGCCCGAAAGGTGTCTAACAATGACTTTCGGCAATTATTATTACACCTTCATTGGATTGAAATATTAGTAATGTGCGCGTAATTTAAAAAAGAATAAGACCAAACACGACATATTTCTGACTTTAAGCATTTTACGCAAGAAAATAAATGCCGGAAAGATGAAGAAATACGACGGAGGCTTAGCATTTTGGCGTAATACTCAAATAGGGCGCTTTCCTATTATTTTTTATTGCCTAAATCGAAATATTAATACTCCTGGAGTACGTATTTAACGCTTTTAGATTTTTATAAGACGATATCTATTTTTCGCGATTAAATTAAAAGTGAAAATTTTCAAGCGCGCGAGTAAGTATGATTGCCGGGAAAAACTCCGCGTGACGTCGTTCTGCTTCCCGCTGCCGCGAGTGAGGTGACCTTGAGGTGAGGCTCTGAGCGCTAATACGACGCAGGATGCTAGCAGGTAGCCGAGTACCATGCTAGCAGGTAGCCCTTGGCTTAAATAAGGATTATTAATACCTTATCAAACGAAGAAAACTTTCCGAACTTAGTCAGTTTTAATAAGTGATTATTAACACATGTTTCCTTGAGCTCTGTGCCTCACGCATGCATTGGTAACCTCAGACGATGTAAAACTGCTATCCTCTCGTGTATAAACAAGGTCCCTGTGATGTCACGCGGAGTGGCATCGCATGGGCGCCAATCTGGCCTTTTTCAAATGAGGAAAAATTGACCATTGCCATTAATCTAAAGCGGTATTTCTAGAACCAAATAATATGTATATTATGAATACACCAATGGTGGTTAACGAATCACAATCAATGCCTTTCGTTTTCTTTAATGAAGGAAACTACCCTATTGTTTACATAAAATTAAAATATTCCATTAATCAGCTAAATTCCTGTTTGAATCCTTTAAAGGCAATCACAATTACTCGCCAAAATCTCGGGTTTCCTGCTGCTTAGGCGACCTAGTCAAACATTTTCACATTCATCGTTTGGTATTCGAGGTATTCGAAATTCGAGGTATTCGAATATTCGAGCAATGATTTGATATTCGAATTCGATATTCGAATTCGATATTCGAATTCGAGAAATGTACTATTCGACCCATCCCTAATAAAAAGTATTGATAAAATTATATTTCATTTGGCTGAAATTATGTTTAAAAGTTACTCTTTTTGTGCATGTTCGTTGAAAAAAATTTTTTAAAAGAGTTTTGTGTCTAATTATAGAATTTTATGTAACGATTGAAATTAGAGAGTGAAAAAGTTAGGGTAAATGAATATTTTTGTCAAGGAATTCAAAATAAAGAATCTACAACATTATATTTGTATGAGTTGTGCTTTGTTGTACTTTAATCGTTTGTTCTACTTACAGAACCAGGAAGCGGTTAAAGAAATAAATTTAAAACCTTTAAAACATGTTGTGGTTACTGTTCGAGTGTATCATCCTTTCCAGCAAAAATATGGAGCAAGAAGGTGTGTAAATTTTTGTTCATTAGAGGATACAGTAGACCCCTCTTTAACAATAGGTTCTAAATGCAATTGGTGTGGCATTAAAATCTGACCTGATTTTGCCTGTATGTACTTTCAAAAATTATGGATTTCGCCAATTTTTTGTTTTCACTCAACATTGCAACATTTGCATGTGGTGATGCCCTTTAAATTGATATCTTATACAGGAACAATGCCAATAGGGTGGTTTCCTATTATTTTTTTATTGCCTAAATCGAAAGATTATTACTCCTGGAATACGTATTTCACGCTTTTAGATTTTTACATGACGATATCTATTTTTCGCGATTAAATGAAAAGTGAAAATTTTCTAGCGCGCGAAAACGCGACGCATAAGTATGAATGCCGGGAAATCTCTTCGTGTGACGTATTTCTGGTTCCCGCTGCCGCCCTGTGAGGTGACCTTGAGGCGAGTTGAGCGCTGATAGGGCGCAGGCTGCTAGCGGGTAGCTGAGTACCCTGCTGGCTGGTAGCGCTTGGCTTAAATAAGGATTATTAATACCTTATCAAATGAAGAAAACTTTCCACCTTAGCCAGTTTTAATAAGTGATTATTATGACATGTTTCCCTGAGCTCTGTGCCTCATGCATGGATTGGTAACCTCAGACGATGTATAATCGGTGGCTCCGGGTTAAAGTCCCCGACTGCTAACCTAGAGGTCGCGGGTTCGAATCCCGCCTGGGTGGTCTGACCACCATCCAGGGCATGGATGTATGTGATTGTCAAACAAGTTAATTGTAAGAGAGGACTATCTAGTCCTAAATTCACTTGTGAAATAAAGACGACATTACTCCTATCTTCTCGTATTGAAACTAGGTCCCTGTGACGTCACGTGGAGTGGCATCGCATGGGCGCCATTCTGGCCCTTTTCAAATGAGGATAAAAATGGACCATTTCCATTCGTCTAAACCGGTATTTCTAAAACGAAATAATTTGTATATTATGAATACACTAATGGTGGGTAACGAATCGCAATCAATGCCTTTCATTTTCTTTGATGAAGGAAACTACCCTATTCAACAAACAATGGAATTGACTTTTTGATGCCTTTCACCTGGCCGTATGCGATTGTTTTTATCATGCCATTATGGCCCATAATGCGGCCAACTAAGTTTTCCAGCCATCCCATATGCTCTCATAATTAACTTCAGTCCTGCTGACTTTAATTATTGTATTTATCTTTTCTTAGCTTTATTTAATACCTATACTGCTATTTCAATTTGCAGATATGTTATTGGTAAATATTTAGTATTTACTAAATTATAATAACGGCTTTTTATTTTCTTAACTAGAGATAGGCTTGAACATTTTCATTCTAACTTCATTTTTCTGTTATTTGAGGGAGGCACTGCACTGTGATCAGAAATAGTCTTTCTTTCCAGCAGATGGTTTAATATTTAATTTGTTATAGAATCATTTCAAATGTCTTTGCGGCTGGGAGGCAAGCCCAAGATTTTTGGGGGTGAGGACGGAGGGCACTTGACTTCATGAAAACTAGCCAAAATGCAATAGGTGTACCATAGCCTCTAGGAAATTATGTTGCTGTCCATGGTGTATGCTTTAGGATTAACTTAGCTGTACAAGGGGGACTCAAAAATAACCAGATGTAAGTCGTCTTCGCCGACGGTAAAGGGGTTCGGGGGAAACAAAGCAGGGAACAAGTCCAAATTCTCACACAAAGCAACTTCACTTTATTCAGCCCAAGCCTTACACTCTATCCCGCTGCCCAACCACAACTGCCTCCCCTAGCCGCCGTCAGCCCACGTCCCTGGAGTCACCGAGGGAGATCGCTTCTCAAGCAACTCTTCCGATGACAGCAGGAACGTGCTTAATGGCTGGGTCTCAAACGAAGTCTGTTCGAGGCAGCTCCCCGTCATCTCGCAGCTTTTAATAATCTTAATGAAACCGTGCTTACACAGATAAAATTTTAAAAAAATTCAAAATTTAATTCTTACGAAATTTTGAAGTGCTCTCCATTTACACTGATACATTGCTTAAAACATTTTTTTCCACTACGCAAAACAACTTGGGTACTTATTGTTTCCTATGTCTTGCAGCGCTGCCTTCGATTTTCTTTTCACCCCTGTAATATGACCAAAACATTTCCCTTTCATCACCATTTTATCCGGTTGAGCAAAAGGAACTCAAAAGGTGCGATATCTGTTGAAGAGGGGGGGTGAAGAGGCAGTATCATGCAACTTCTTGCCAAAAACTCAAGTCATGACAATCAGCAACACATGCAGCTCTTGATCAGGAGGCAACAAATAGGGGATGAATTTTGCAGTGATTCATCTCAATTGCTAATCTTCAGCTATAATTTGCTGTAATGAGCGCCACAAATGACCAGCTTGTTCAGCGAGTCAATCAATATTACTCCTCTAATTCTCATACACAAGGGTAAGAGTTTTTTTCCACATTTTGATCAGTTCTGGACCTGGAAGGCCGGTCCGTGTGTTGAATTTCTTCGATCGACATACTGACATTTCCCTATTTGGGAAATTGCAAACTTTTTATTAACAGTACATATGCATATACTACAATAAATACTTATTGCCGCAATATACTTTTTTCCGCTTAAAATTCAGTTTATACGCTAGAAAATGACTCCCAAAAGTTTCCCGAGTTACGCTGGCAAAAAAATTACCACCCCCACTGATCTTACGCCGTGACGTCAAAATTCAGTAGGAGTAGTAGGTCCAAGCCCAGTAACGTCATAGCTGCAGGTTTGGAAGAGCCATGTTGCGTTTAAAGGAGAACATGGCTGAAAAAAGAAAAAAAATAAAGTGGTGCATTGTTCCTCTGTGCAATAACACCCCAGAAAATATTTTCGTCAGCATTCCCAAGGAGGAGATTAGAATTAAAGCCTCGATGCATGCCATCCGTCGGGATGAGCGTTATGGAAAAATAAGAGTATAAAAATAGAGTGATAGATCTGTGTGCTATGAGTGCGGATAACTTCAATATAAATAATATTTCATCGACTGAATAACTTGTATCTGAGATTTTTCTCTTTTTAATGGGAACTAGCATATATTTCAGATATAAATATTTACAAACTTTCACCTGTATTCCTGTCAAAATTAATAATCATACATTTATGTCAATTCCATCACCTAATTTAAAAATATTTTTTGCTGATTATAGGAAAATGCGAACAACCCTGGCACAAAAGATACTTCTGTTGGGTGAGCAGCCTTTGACTGATTTGAGGGATATATTATTTTGCGTTAATGACTATGCTGTGCCAGGTGACAGAAGTGAAAATGTAGATGAAGAAGTCGACACCTCCAATAAGGTAACTTTCCTAATATAGATTTAGAAGAGATTACAAAAATTGTTGATATCAATGTAAAACCTATGATGTTGTCAAGTTTGAAATTTAATTGTTATAGAGTTGACTTTTGACGCACTCTGTGTTTCATTAATTTTTATATGTGACTAATTAGGCTGTTTTTGATGGTATTTAGATGAAATAACTTAATTCCAATGTGTCTGTAAAGGAAAAAAATATAAATTTTGAATTGCTCCACATTGGTAACTTGACTGATTGAAATGAAATAAACTGGTAATTAAGGGAAATTTATTTACACCTTGCCCCCATATGTGTACACAGAAACTCATCCTTGCATTAACAGGGTTCCACTCAACCTTAAAACGGTGAATTTCGTGTACCACGAAAAAAAAACCTGGAAAAAGCCGTGAATTTCGTCCTAAAGCCTTAAAAATCTCTCAATCTTGATTTTACGATTGTAGAACTACGATTAACAGATTAAAAGAAAAATGGATATTTCAATCATATTTCGAGGTCAATCATGCACAGACATGGCCACGGATTTATATGGACACATATGTTTGAAGCGCAATTATTGGTCCATGTGTCATGATGACACATGGACCAATGGACCATGGACCTTAAGCCAGTACCAAAGCCGGAAGACTGGTAACCAAAGTGTTCATTAACACTTGCGAATATTCAGAGACTTCTTTACTTCTCTGGCACCCTTTTCCCTATACAGTGAGTCCTCGTTTAACGTCACTTACCGTTCCTGAAAAATGTGACGATAAACGAAATGACGTTAATCGAAGCATAATATCCCATAAGAAACAATGTAAAAAATGAATATCGGCTCCTATAATTCACATTCCTACGCGAAAAAAATGTTAGCGTATCATATCTGGGGCATTTTTTACGGTGGGAATGCCAAACTATCGCATAAATACGAGTTCTTGTCTTCATCGATGACAATAGCGGCAGTGACGTAAATCCTTCTCCATTTTTGTTTCTTCCAGCATTTGCTTTTCGGCTTCGCTATGGTGGTCGCCCGGGCATCATCCAAAAGGTTCTTAGAGTACAGTTTAAGAACCTTGGGCATCATGATCGCTGAAACATCGTCGCGGTTACAGGAACCAAAATTATAGTGAACTCGGCGAAAAAAGTGACGACAAAAACTCCAAGTTCTACACGGAAAAATGCCTTGAAATCACTTTTTAGGTTCCTGAAAACCATTATAACCTTGCGCACCTACGCAAGAATTCATTTTGCAGAAATTTTTGCTAAAACCGTAATCGCAATTATCAATAAGCAACACTGTTTTACACTTTGTATTGACAGACTATATTACCGCCCACAAAACGAACAACCTGCAACGCCCGCCGATTCGCGTTTTTTTCTCGCGAAATTTGAAAGACGTGACGTTATCGCGAAGCGTAGGTGCGATAAACGAATGACGGTCTCAAAATTTTCGTGACGTTATCGCGAAATGACGTTAAACGGGGTGACGTAGAATGAGGACTCACTGTATTTCCCACTCACAACCTTTAGCCAGAGCTGAATTTTGCAAATGATATGTGATGTCAGGAGAGATAGCACCTTCATGCTGTGTTTGCATTCATGGTACATTTCAGTTTGTTAAATTTTTAGTTAATGTGCGGCCAATGATTGTCACGTGATCAATATTTCTGCTTAAAATGCTGAAATTATAGAGTATCTACGAACCGTGAATTTGACAACATTTACACCATGAAAACCTGGAAAAACCGTGAATTCCATAATGTAGCTTTAGTGGGAACCCTGATTAACAATTTAAAAAAAATCGGCTTGATGTAAATTAGGTATAGTTTGCAATTCTTGTAAAATGGTAGCTCCACTTTGGACATCATATTTTCAAGAGCTTCTTCATGTATTGACGTATTGAAAATTAGGACTTCTATAATTGCATATCTCAGGGTGCAATTTTTTAATTCTCCAAACTTAGCAGATTTTCTTATAGCATGCTCAATGCCATCAATTATATATTTCTATTCCTTATTGGTCTACGAATCATATTTTTGTAACATAGCAACATTTCCATACCCTAATGGCTTTGAAACTAATTCTTTTTCCAGAAATAATGACAATTCATTTTGCAAGGAGCTCGTGATACAATCAGTCCTCTAGAATGGATTAATATCATAAAGCAAGGGTCTACTGTATATGAATGATTTGTTATTAATTTAATGTGAGGAAAATTAAAAAAAAAAATTCTTGGAACTCTGGGAAAAATCAAGAATATTTCAAATGGAAATTTGGTATGAACCCTGGTCTAGTAAACAATAATATGGAATTTCACTTCCAGGAGATTTACCCATCTGCATATTTCTTCATTGAAAACACATTTTTCAATGACATGAGAAATCCTCTCAGCAAAGATCTCAGTCTAGTTGTAAGAGAATGGATGAAGGGTCTTCCTGGTGACTTTGAAGATATAACGGCAAAACCAATGGACACTGCTAAGTTGGAAGATTTGAATATTCGTTTAGGATACCCATATGTGTTTGTCCATCAAGGAAGCTGTGAACATTTGATTGTATTCTCTGATGCTAGGTAATTACCATAGTTTTTTTTCTGTATAAATATTTGTGCATTTAAAACTTGACATAATCAGCACAACTTTCATGGCATCAAAAAAACTGAAAAAAAACACACCTAAGCATAAATTACCCGAAGTAAGCATTGAGAATATACAGAGTACCAGATGGGCAGACGTGTCATTTCTTAGCTTCTCTTAGCAAGGGGGTATCAACATTCCATTATTATCAGTTCATTGGAGCTTGGGCTAATCTATTTTGATGAAGAAGTGCTGTTTACTTGGGGGTGCTGGTGAATGTATCCATCCCCACATAGGACCTCACTCAGAGTGTGTATTTGTTATTACCCTGGTCACTTTTTCTGCTTCCTTTCTTGCAGTTATTTTGCATCATTGTTTATTAAATTCAATTTGAATTCCTAGGTGATATTATGAAATTGGTTAAACGTTAAATTAAAAAATTAATAAAACATGTTGGATTAGATGTCATGAAAGAAAGGATGCATGTTACCTCAAGTTGATTCATCTGTGGACTAGCCACAATGATAACTTTAGGGAGTCACCCACAATGCACATAATTGTGAAATCCCATAGAGCAAAAATCATTTGTCTTGACCTGTTACCTTCATCTCAAATAGAAACAATGTACATTTGAGAAATTATAGAGTCCAAGTGTTCAAATTTGAGATATAGGCAGATATGAACAAGTGCGTAGTGTAAGTATTCTAAAAATTGCAGGAGTTATGCATATTCTCAATCAAAAAATTTGGATTTTAAGTTATTTTTACTGCAAAGACCTTTGAATTCTTTGAATATCCTTGAATTTATTTTATAAAAATTGGTAGATGCCATATTTTCTGGTGATCTTTTCTAAGTTGGAAGTAAAAATGTCTGACGTCATGTAGCCTGTAGCCTTGCTTTGAGCCCATGCAACATTTGTATGTATTCCTTTAGTGTTTAGTCAATAATTCAAGGGTATAGGTCAATTTCTCTGTTATTTCAAATGGCTTGTTGGTTTTGCATGAGAAGGGCTTTCTTAATTGGTTGCTTTTTAAAATAAATATCCATTTTACTTGTAATTTTCCATAAGTATGCATTCAAGTTCTTGCCAATAATTTCTTTTTTACCTGAATACTTAGGTATTATCAGCCATAAAAGTTTATTTTCATCTCTTACAGATTGATCAATTCCTCAGATTCCCTATGTTCAGCTGATTATCCTAATATTTTATACTTATATAAAAAGTACTCTGTCTTGTGCAACTTCTGTGGGAACTTTACAGCAACGTAAGTTCTTATTTTTTAAGAGTAATCTATTTTTTACTTTCTTTGATTGCAATAATCATATGGCGGTATTTTATTTGGGTATCATTTAGGGTTAACTTAATCCCATGATATTCAGGAATTTAATGTGTCATAAAAACATCCTCAGGGCATTTTTGAAGGTGCCCTTACTTACCTACTAAAACTTGGTTTGGAGTTTACTTGATAACTAAGGACAACAATCTTCTATGACAATTCACGAAATATCTCCAAAATCGGAGGCATCTATCAGTCATTGCCAAGTTAAAATTTCCTTGATTATTGCTGCTTTTAAACATGTCCTAAGCTGGAGTTTTAAATACCTTTTAATGATTAATATGTAAAACAGTGGAAATAACTTCTAGGAAATAGGTTCAATAAAATCAGTGGTTGCCTCCCCACTTCAGGGGTGGAAATTATTTATTCTTAAATTAATGGATGGTAATCGACTAACTAAATTTTAAGTTTGTTATATAAAAAATATAAAAAAGTTTTTTAGATAAATTAGTTTTTAAAAAAGTTCAAATATATAATTGCTTATCATGTTTGAGAGCATTTAATAAGTCTTTATGTTTAAACAAGATTATTCTTAACAAAATGCTTAAACCTTAGTTTTTATTCATTATGGAATAATTATTCTCCCTAAATTACGAAAAGTGATGGCTGGGCTCATGTCACTTTTGAAAGTGTGTCAGATAAATCTTGTGCCAAATTTTCTTGTTAATTGGTGTGGTTACAAAGAATTTGTAGAGAATATAGCTGATTTTTTGGTGGACCAAAAAGTAGTCTATGCTGATGTAAATCCTCCATCGTATTGCTCGTAAGCATTTGTAATAGATAATCTTCTCTTAGACTCTTCCTTGGTAGAATTGAGAGTCCATTGCGTTTGCTGCTAACCTTCCTGCTTTTGCTGATTTTGTCTGAATTTCTATCATTTTCATGGCTCATGCTGGGGTCTGGTCATAATATTCTTATTTACTTTGCTGAATTTTCTTCCTCGTTACTGAATCACAGTGCATGTGTGTGCAACGTTCAGAGGAATTTTGCCTTCCCTTCAGTGACGTCTGCCCTACAAGACTGCTTTTCCTCAAGGCCGCTTTCATACCTTTCACCGTAGGTTATGGGTAGCAGGAAATTTGCTGCCTGTACCCACGGCATGTGCTGTGCCATCCACTGCATTCTGTCAATGATTTTCAGATTGAGCTTGTTATAGCCTGTGCTGCTCATGGCATGGTTAGATACGTCTCCTGTATAGGCCTATGTTTATTTCAAGTCACATTGCTGTGCCTTCGACACAGGATGGTGAAAAGCCAGAATGCCTGAAAGCAGCGTAACTTATTGTTTATTATACATTGTAAATAAGAGCTGCTAACTTTTGCCTCTGCCATTTCTCAGCCAGCACATGGTGTGACTTAATGGACCTCCTGGACTGATTCTTTAAAGAAACAGAAGGTACATGTTCTTCATGGCACGTGATTCTGCTGTGAATCTATCATTGAAAATTGGAGATGAAAGGGTGGAGCGATAGCATAAGCGGAACAAAAATTGAAGTAATATCTCCTTAACCAAGGAAAGATTCATCTGCAGCAGGATCCAGCAGTTCAGTCTTAACTCTCTACTTCGCTATCGCTTTTCCGCTACTTCCTCAGATATGGCAACATTTATTATTGGTCTTTTAGTTGAACTCGGGCTGTCCACTGGGTGAAGATCTCCATTGATGCCGACGTTTTGATAATTGAGTTGGTTTTTGTCTTAGGGCGTCTCACTTAGCATTTCATGACCATAAACCGCCATTGATTATCCAAAGTGAAGGATAATATTCTGAGAAATAGTAAACTTAAGGAGCACATTCACCTGTCTCCAATTTATTGAAACTAGACTGATCCAATGCAGGCAAGTGTAGTTAAGGTAGTTATCATATGTTGTGTAAGGACACAGTTGAAATATTTTTAATATCTTATATGTGGTACTGCCTGTGTCTTATTAATTATATGCCAGATATTGTCTAAAAATTGTTAGCATCGACATTTTCCACATAAATGCATCGAGATTGTTTTGTTGAATCGCTGTATAATCTTTTACTGCAGTCAAGTCATCAAAGTCGTGAATTAAAATCCATATCTTTAATTTAAAAAGCACGAAGTCATAACCGTAGGTTATAGTTCCTCGACAAAAAAAACGTTCAAGTGTTGAGGATCACGTAAATCTTCTCGGCTGCGAGAGCCAAATAGCTTGAAGTATTATTGCCTGGAGATAAAAAGAAATAGAAGAGAAATAGTTTATTTTCTGCCCAATAATATTGAGTTAGTGAAATAATGCCATTTAATGGAGAAATTCGCCAAAGTTGCCGATTATGCCTAATGTGCCGTGTGATATTTCATGATTTGAATTTTCGAGACGGATAAGTAACAGATGACTATCGACGTGCGGCGTCCCGAATTCATTCAAATTTTCCGGAACCGCTGGCTCTCGATGTCCTGCGTGTTTTTCTCGTACTGTATTCTCTTTTTACCGTTTGGCTGTTATCAAATCAAGTTGCAACTCATATTAATACATGTGTTTTCTAGGAACAAGGTGACACCATTTTCATAGGACGCAATTGATCACGTGCCATGCCGTTGTTGGTATACTTGTTTATTGTTTTCGATTCCGATAGAGGTATTATTTGAGCGGGCATAAGCATAACTTTTTTCGGAGCTGAAGGGCGGACTATGGAGAATCTAGGGTGCACGTATTAGTTAATCTTGAAGTTGTCACAGCGTCGGCCCCGAGTTCAAATCGATATGTACTCGGAGTCCTCGGACACAGGTCACTCAGAGGAGTACATGGTTGAGCGTGCCCGGCTTAAGGAAGAGGCGCGGCAAGACCGGGCTCGTATGTCATCACAGGTAGCCGTGACAACTGGTCCTGCGGCTATCAAGGTGGAAGTGGGAGGTATGAAAGGCAGTGGGATGCCCCTCTTCGCGGCTCCCCTAAGGGTGACTTCACACGATAGAGTAACCGAAGATATCCAACGCAAGCTTGGTGACTATCAGAACCTCTTGCCGCACATTTTGCGTGAGTCGAGGAAGCTCTTCGGCGTTGATCGGTCCCTACCGAGCCCTGCATCCGAGATGACCGTACCCTCCACCAACTCCGATTTCTGGACAAAGACGGGTGTTCTTGAGCACCAAAAGCCCGTCAATGGCATGAAGAGCAAAAGTCAACCTATGCCATAGCGTAGATTCAATTGATGTACCTCAGCAGTCAAGGAAAACGTGAGAGATATTCACCAGAATCTGAATTGTGCTCCCATATTGAATGGTTCATCAGAGGCTCCACCCTGTAATTCCTGTTGCAAATCTTCCATTAACTATTGCTATATATTTTATGCAGTAAGCACATAATCTATCTCTATTACAATAAGCGAGAGGAAGTAATGCTTAAACCAATAAAAGTATGCATACAAGATGAAACATCCTTGTTTTTCTGCAGAGAACTGCTGGAAGAATAACCCACACATCATTATTACAAGAAAACAGGCTTTGTACAATCCTGAGATTGGTGTGATCACAGCTCTTCATTCAATTCTCTCATAAGATTTTCTCACTCCTGTAGTCATTCCCTTTTAAATATTGAATTACCTGTTCCATGTATGAAATACAAGGCATTCTTAGCTGTTCTTGCTATCCACTTGTTCCATAGTGATTGTCTTCATTAGACCATCAAGCCTTAAGATGCTTTATTAGGTTGTCTGATCTACTAACAATTTTCCGAAGACATGTCTCTTATTCTTCTTAAACCTCGTGCATTACACTGGATGATCCATTTCGTCTTCATCATTCTTGTGTGGTATCACATTTTGAATGCTTCTACTTTGCTCCAATTAACTGCTGCTATTAGTATCTATGCCTTGATCCCTTAAACAAAATACTTGAGGTGTAGCTTGGGTTTGTTTTATAACTTGACCATGGTCGCGTTAGATGCCCTCTTTATCTGGGCAAACCTACTAATGTTGAAGTTGTTTTGGGTTTTCCACCATGTGAGGTTCTCCATCTCTGCCAACGTTCTGATGACCGTGTCGTCCATCGTCATCATCAGGGCAAGTCCTGTTGACGATGGACGACACGATCATCAAAACGTCGGCAGAGATGGAGAACCTCACATGGTGGAACACCCAAAACAACTTTAACATCATCATATGCCGGGAAAACCTCAGATCTTTCTTCAAACCTCCTAACGTTTACTTTTTTACATACTCTATCGTAGGTTAATTTGATTCCTGAGCAACTAAATTCTTTCATCTCATATAGTCAAAAAAATAATGGCCATTTTTCTCAAGATTATTATACCCTGGTGGATGAAGCCTTTCTCACACATTCATTTCCTTATTCTGGTGGCCTTTCATTGGTAGAATCACATTTTTTATCTTAGGTACTTAAATTATATAATATGATGGTGATGTAAAACTACAAGTACTGGAATCTAATTCAATCAGCAATAATTCTTAAAGGCTACTTATTCAATGGGCTTTGGCTTTTCTTTAGAGTTATTGTATAGCCTAAAGTTAATATTTCTCTGTTATGTGTAATCGAAAAGAAAAAGTTTTCCTAGATAAATGTAAATCTTAAAAAGATTTTCTACTCGCACAGTAGCTACATTTTCATGCACAATATTGAGAATTAAATATGTATTAGTATTTCTTCTAGTTTTATTTTTCAGACCCAATTTGTACAATGGGGAAATTTATTATGTACACATTGGGGAATTATGAAATATTTCGCCAGGAAAAATTAAGGAAACTTTCAAATTATACTTCATACTCAATAAATTCTCTAATGGTTTGGTAAAAGTTGGGACATTAACTGTTAATATAGAAAAGGAGACGCAAGTAGGAGACACGATACTTCTCACACTCTCCTAGCATCTATTGAAGTCCTTTATTTTTTTATTCTAGTCCTAAAATATGGTTGGTCTAATTACTTATTCCTATACCTGATGAAGGGCTATAAGATTAGTTTTTGCCCAGCCAAGAGTTTTCTGAGGATATGCAGACTAATCTCTCTTTAATGTTTTGGCAAAAAGCAAACTCAGTCTATAATTGCATGCAAAGAAGGAATTTAGGTGTGGGGCAAGATCTTTCAGAGGTGCCAAAACAAAAAAATCTCATTGCACAGCTGTCACACAATCATATCCTGTCAGTAATTACCACTCTGTAACTGCATTGTAACTAAATTTGCAACACTGTTTAACATTTTGGTGCCTTTCCAGTATTGTATTGAACATCCCCATAAAATCCCAATTTTCTGTTTCTCTGTGTGTTTAAGTTTTCCAGAATTCCCTTTAGGCTTTTAATTCAGTCTTATACGTATAATCGTATTAAAATATTCTCTCTCTGATTATTCTATCCTTTTTACAGATGGATCCTAACTGCATGTGATCGAGTTCCGTATAAAATGGTGCATTTGTGTGAATCTTGCTTGAAAATGTACTGTTATAAAGGCAAGGAGAAAGTAGGGAAATTTCGGCTCTATGAGTATATTGACCCATCTTCCATTGCTCCGGAAACTTTTGTATTATGAATTGTGTTTAATAAAAGTGGACATTAGCTGTGATCAATCATTTGTCACCAACTGTACTCTGGTATTTGCCATTTGTATTTATTTTTACTATTTTGTTTACATTTTACTATTTATTTTTATATAATAGCTAACTATATTCTTTTTGGCTACTTCCTAGACAAAGTATGTACTAGTTATATTACCTACTGTATAGTTTGGTTACTTTTATTGCTACATCAGCATAAATTTAGGTCCATTCAAATATATGTCTCCATTAGTAAATTTAACTGCTGGATAGTGTGATGGCCAAGGGTCTTTTTAGAAATCTCAACTATTCTAAGGGGATTGCCTGATCATGAGAGAAAATGAGCAGGAAAATTATGATATATTTTGTTTTCGAACATCCTTTTTTTGTTTTGTCATTATTTTTGTACCAACCTGAGTTAACTAAGTTTTTGAGTCACACCTGGAGCACTATGTTTTTTCTCTGAATGAATTATAGCATGATGTCAACCTGTTTTTCAGTATTATTAACATAACTTTATTATCAATTGTTTTTTGATCAATCAATGTAAACGCCGAAATTGACGTCCTCTTTTGTTAGTGTGTCTATATATGTGCCTTTAATGATTATCAGCTATGGATAAATGGCTTTCAAATCTTAATATGCATATAGTATACCCTAGATTGATCAATTTATTGGCTCATTGATCATGTGGGTCATGCCAGCCTGGGATTCAGGAATGAAAGTTAACAAAATGTCAGGGATATTGATTTTGGTCGGGGAGAAAAAAGTGGTACAGAGTAAAGGTGAAAACTAATTGATCAAGCAGAGCATTGCTGAGTTCAAGCTGTGAGGTGAGCATATTTTGTTTGCACTCTGAGTAAGAGAGAAAAGCAAAGATGAGGTCGTAGGCGCAAAATTTGGCCTGATGACCTAAAGTTAGCTACTGAGAAGGCTTTGGAATATAAGTGCAAATTATGACCAGATTGCTGCAATAGCGGTAAGTCAGGGATGAATTCTGTTTGTTGATGAATGCTGCGATATTTAATAATCTCAGATTATTAGGCAACGACTGCTTAGATGTTTATGTTTTGTTTTATAGTTGAATTTCAATTAGAATATGTTACTCTCTTGGAATAAATGAAGTTCATTTCACAGTCTAATTCTGCATTTTTTCTCCTAAATCCCTCTATGTATGAGCCCTTACTGTGATTTCAGAATAGGGTAGGTTCCTTCATCAAAGAAAACGAAAGGCATTGATTGCGATTTGTTACCCACCATTAGTGTATTCATAGTATACAAATTGTTTGGTTTTAGAAATCCCAGTTTAGACAAATGGCAATGGTCAATTTTAACCGCATTTGAAAAAGGCCACATTGGCGCCCATGTGATGCCACTCCACGTGACGTCACAGGGACCTAGTTTCTATACGAGTAGATAGGAGTTTTACACCGTCTGAGATTACCAATGCATGCATGAAGCACAGACCTCAGGGAAACATCTATTAATAATCGCCTATGGTCGGAAAGTTTCCTTCGTTTGATAAGGTATTCATAATCCTAATTTAAGCCAAGCGCTGCCTGCATCGCAGCGGCATGCATATACTCGCCCCAAGGTCACCTCACACGTGCTTTTCCCTGCATTCATACTTAGCCGTCGCGTTTTCGTTGAAAATTTTCACTTTGCATTTAATTGCAAAGAATAGATATCGTCATTTAAAAATCTAAAAACATGAAATGCATTCTCCAGGAGTAATAATCTTTCAATTTAGGCAATAAAAAAATAATAAGAAACCACTATTGTGGCTCATAATCCTTCTCTGTGCACTAAAGGACTATCATATGCGGAATGCAAGTTTTGTTAATCTTTCACCTTATAATATTAAAGGGATACTAATAGTCTCCCAAGGTTTAAGACAAAAACAAAAGTTTTTACTGTTAAACGTTTATTATATCATTGTAATAATAATTTATTTTGTCTAGAGACCTTACAGCAAAAGATGACACGTCATAAAAGGAAAAAAATGCATATATATATATATATATATAATAGATTATAAATAATTGTATGTTCACAGGATATTAATGCTTAATAGGAGGAATGAAATAGGTATTCGTTAACAGAATAATAATTCTTCTCGTGAAGAAAAGATTTTAACTTCCTTTTGAATGACTCCATCGACTGAATTGATTTCAAATGCGCAGGAAGTTTATTATAAATTCTGAGGCCCAGCTCGCATGGGCCCAGCTTTAATCTGTTAGTCCTAATGGAATGATAATGAAGGTTATTACAATTCCTAGTTTCATATTTGTGAACATCACAATTGAGCATAAACAAATCAAGATTATAACGTACAAAAATTAAAATTGATAATAAATATACACACGGGAGTGGAAGAATGTTAAGTGCTTTAAAAATAGGCTTGGAGGGAGCATCAAAAGGTTTTTTTGCAATGATTCTAATTGCACGTTTTTGTAATGTGAACACCTTGGAGGCATGAGGGGATGAGCCCCAAAAAATTATATTGTATGACATTCGAGAATAAAAGATACCGTAATACAATGTAAGAAGAATATTTAAATCAACAGAGTTCCTAAGGTGTCTTAATAGATAGCAGATTGAACTTAGTTTGTTGGCTAAGAAGTCAATATTCATCTCATAGGACATATTACTACATAAGTATGCACCAAGGAATTTTGTGTGGGACACATTCTCAATAGACTTTTTATCCAATCTAATTAGGATGCTCTCGAGAACATTACTATTACCACAAAATTGAACAGTGTGTGTCTTTTGTGTGTTTAAAATCAATTTGTTAGCTGTACACCAGCTTAAAATACTATCATTTGCATTTTTAGAGCTCATAATAATGTCATTTTGAGTTGGAGAAGAAAGTAAAATATTCGTATCATCAGCATATAATATGACTTTAGAAGCTGGAATATTACTGAGGGAATGAGCTGAATCATTTATGTAGATTAAAAATAAGATTGGGCCTAAGATTGAACCCTGAGGAACTCCTACGGTGGTAGAAGTACTTTTGGAGGAGTATATACTGCCATTTACAGACAGTGAGACAGCCTGTGTCCGATGTTGTATTCTGACTTGTCTTGTAATAGCAATTATATCCTAGGATCAATAATATTAATTATTATTTGTGAAATAAATCAGGGAAATAAAAATAATTCTAGCCCTAAATGCATTCTTTGGAGTGATATTGTATCTAATGGTACGTAAAATCTCCCTTTGCTAAAGCTAATGTAACTTTCTGTGGAATCCATGGCAACCAAGGTGGGGTAGCAAGGGCCAAATGTTGGTCCCAAGATCAATAATTTTTCAGGAGGAGCTTGCTGTGACTAACTGAGAACGGTGTAGTAAATGGGCTATTATTGTGTATAATAATAATAATAATAATAATATTTATTTGCCCAAGGATACAATATGTCATGATAAAATCATTAAACAAGTATATAGGGCACGTCAAAATTTACAAATTCACATAAGAAAATGCTACATTTCAGATTGAAGATATTCTTTTATACTATAAAAACACTTCTCTATTAAGTAAGCAAAGACCCTCTTTTTAAAAACATCAATATTTTCTATACTTTTAATGTTTACAGGTAGGTTATTATACAGTTTTGTACACATGAGCTCAGGCCCTCTAGATACCAGAGCTAGGTTCGATTGTTTGACATGAACGTCATTACATCTCCTTGTTTCATAGGAATGTATCCTATTATTCATAGTAAAACAACCTTTATACCTTTTTACATATATGAAGTATGACTTTTATATATATTAAGTATGACTTCAGTGATCGGGGTTGCTGTCGGAACCGTCTTAATGATCAAGTTTATTAAAGGACATGTGTGTATGACCGAAGGAATGATCTTCTGTGGAGCTGGCTGAGGTCTCTTAAGTAGTAGGTAAAGCCTGAATCACGCACTCATTTTTCCATCCTTCTCGAGGGACAGCTCCAGAGATCACTCTAATGATAGTGTAAAAAATGGTCATTTCACACAATCATTGCCTGCGATGCTCGATGGATGGAAATTCCATCCCACGGCTTGTCCCTTTTTACGTCGCATAAACCATTGCTGGCTCGCACTGTCCTACAGGTAATCAGCACACAGCCACTAATAGCAATTGTAATGCCACGTTTGGCTTTTAATTGAATGATAACTGTAACTACAGAAAGTTTCAGAATAAGTGATGGAAAAAGGGACGTATGGAATGACCTCATTCAGAAAATGATAGGTTGAGCGATCTCACTGTTGGTCCCTGAAAACCTATCTCTGGAGCTATCATTGTGAGGGATGGAAAAAATGATCATGTGATTCCGGCTTATCTAGAAGCACATGCCTGCCTAACACTTAGTTTTCAGAGTAAATGACCCTCTAAGCCTCCTTGTTCAGTTGTTATCCTGAACTTTCCCAGTCAGGGCAAACGTTTTTTCTCTTTCATCTTTTGATACTTTTATTTTATATAACCTATTTACACCGAGTATGTTGAAAATAAAGCAACCAATGAAAACAGAGAATTTTATACTTTCAATAAAACTTTGGTCAAAGAAATCTGAGTCTTAATTTCATTTCACATTGATATATCCTTCACGATAAATGCGAGTGTTGTGGGGGCCCCCCAAGCTCTATAACCGGCCAGCCATCCTGGCCAAGGCTGCCCCATTATCATACCTTATATTTCCCTTCCATCTACTTAATGTTCTTACTAAATCCTGGTCTGATTCAATGAATTTGAGTGAAGACCTGTTCAGAACAATTACTGGAGTTCTGTCGTAGCCACTTTCACGGCTATGTAAAAATTGTAACAAAATTAGCTGCTGAAGTGTATCACTAATATGTACTTCACATGGTGAATCAAACTTAAAATAGAAGCAAAACAATTGTATACAGAGCATTTATTTTAGGAATTTTTATACAATTTCAGCTTTATCTCAGAATGAATGTTTGGGTTTCACCAACAGCATTCCTCACATGCATGAGACACAATGGACTCGACTAGAGCTGCATGAGAGTGCAAATATCATTCTCAAGTAACAAAAAAAAATATTTTAAAAAACACTGGCATTGAGCAATGGAAATTTGACAATGCATGGGTGCCATCAACAAGGAACAAACTTTTTTATGCTACATGTTATGAGAAAAATTCGATGTAAAATTGGCCATGGGAAGAGAACTCTCATGAGAAATGAAGAGGAAATGTGCCTGCATTTCCTTCATCTCACAAAATATTACACTCATTTTTTACTCATGGAATATATAAATTTTAAGATAAATTATCATTAAATTTAAAAATTCAAGAAAATGACACAGCAAACGGACAAAAATGAAAAATTTTCCCAATTTAAGTTTCTTTCAGTGCACCTAATATTCATTAAGCACTTAAACTTGCTCCAATTTCATGAAGTACCTTGAGGTCAGTCATCAAATTTTTTTTAAATCAAGGAGTACAAGCTCACTGAAACAGAAAATCATAGCTATTCACAAAATACAGCAGTAGTTGATGATACTTCAAAATTTAACAGGATAAAAATTGTGAATAGTATAGAGAGAGGAGAAGACCTGTGAAGAGACTATGAATTCCACAGAACTATTTGCAATCTGACTTTTGTCACGAAGTCAACTTTCATACCGAGTACACAAGGTTTGATTCATTACTTTCGGCGAAATTTGAGGTCTATACTGAAATTGGAAGTACAATTCCCTGAATAAACTCATGCATTGAATGCTTGAATTTATTCAAAGCATACAGCATTATAAGTTTTAAATGATACTTAAAAATTAAACAGGATGAACATAGTGAATACGATAGAGAAATACTGTAGAAGTCTGTTTACAATGATGGTGTACTGAGTGGCATGAGTTTATTCAGGGAGTTTAAATTCCACTTAACATGATAGCAATCACCATCTGTAACAACTTTCCAAAACGGCTAAAAATAATAATATATAGGCTTTAATTTTTTTGAAACCATCATTATCACAATAGAAACAATTTTTCACATTTGCATTATTAACAATGTTTTCTATTCAGGAGTACCAAGAGAGGGACTCTTAAATCTGTGCAAATATATCATACCAAGCAGTGGTGCCAACTCCATGGGGTCTGAGGGGACCCGAGCCCCCTCAAAAATTTGTTGGGGGAGGAGGAGGTTTTACAATTTTCCCCAGACTGTCCAGTTATCAAGAATCAAGTTTTCAGGGTTTAAATGTTAATCATATGACTCTTCTATAATATGTACTTGAAAAGTCTTTAAAACTCACTATTCATATAATTTCATGTGGCCCCGGTTTGGCCCCCCCGATATTTTTTATATTTATTATGCAGATTAAAAATTTAGGATTGAGAATATTTAAGCAATACACGAGAAAAAAAGAGGATATGAGTCAACAGGATTGCGCACTGGTTAACCCATTTCCACCCAAAAAAATGCCTGAAACTCTGATTTGCACCCATCTCTTTCAGCAAGTTGGATTATGTATAACAGTTTCAAAAATTAACTTTGAGAGTGGTTAGAGGTTAAGATTGAGGATGGGTCCCTTCCACTTATTTATCACTATTCCGATTTAAGGTCACTTCCCGGCATCAATTCTAGTTCACACTTCTCGTTTGTAATTGAATGAAACATAATTTTTAGAATATCAAAGATATTAAATCTTGTATGATAATCGGCATGATGACATGTAAGCTCTTAGAATTACATAGTTAAATAAAATATTGGAATATTTCTACGAGATTTATTTGAACACGACATGTTTTATTATTACAACAACAATCATAATGCAGTTGATAATGTTGTAACAACAACAAAACACGTTGTGTTGAAATTAATCCTGTGGAAATATTTCAATGTATCATTTACCTAATGACTTTTATAAGAGTATCACGAAAACTACCAAAAATAACACATGAAGTTATCTCACAAGCGATTGATTCTACAACATCACTGTATTTGAAATACGCAGTACATGTAAATTATGCTTGAGAAAAGTTTCATACTTGGTCTAACATCAATCATCATCGATTCTTCTCCACTTTCATTCAAATATCAAGCTGAAAACCTATTGTACCTGTCCCATCCCTTGTTTTGATTTATTAGAAAGGCATTGGTAAGTAATACAATAGAGTGCTCATTATCCATTGCCCCCACAACTGTTCTTCTGTTTATCCATGCATTAATTCTTTAATTACATCTCCCCACTCCCTCAGTTACCCTTCCACGTCAAAACTATGTACTATGAAGATGTCTAAGAAAGGATTTTGTGGAATTCTTGATCTTCTCCTCTCCCTTCTACCTGATTTATAATTCTTAATATTCCCCAACACAATAATGGGACACACTTGAAGGTTCTCCATTTATGTAATAGTGGATTTATTACCTCTGCCATTAAAACTTGACGAATATTTTGGTAAATAAAATCACAAAAAGAATGCACCCATAGCTTAGTTCTCAGCATCTTGTGCACACAAAACATTTTCTCATCTACTAAAAATATCACTTCTGTAAACTAATTACATATTTTAAAGTTAATTTTGCACAAAAAATAGAATATTATAAAAATTTAACTGCATAAAAACAAACTAAATTCATCATCTAAGAAATTGATTCATGACAATATTGTCTAAGTTCCTTAATTGGGTTAGGTGGAAGAGGGGACTTATTAGTCTCAACCACACCTGAATAAAGGCATCTCTAATTATTATTAATTGTTTAGAGTAAGAGGCCAACTTGTTCCCAAAAAATTGGAAATGGCAACATAAATGCTGGCAATTATAAGTCTACTTCATTGGCACTCATGTTCATAAAATGTCATTTGATGATATCCTATTACAAAATCTACATTTTACATATCACATAATAACAAAGGCACAAAGTATAGTCAATACCAACAAAAAAATTACATAACAAGTTATCAATGACTTGGTTACATATTAATTGTACCCAATAGAGATGATTAAAAAATAATTCACAATCTTTTCTGAGAAAAATTAATCAAGTGGAGGAACAAATTGTTGAAATAAATTTGTACCAGAAAACCATTACGAAAAAACTTGTTCCTCAATACCACACAAAATATGATAAATAATACTTCAAATATTAGGAGACTTCAAAAAAAGAGTTTTATTCTTTGGAGATATATTAAAAATAAATAGTGAGATTGGCATGTCCCATTGGGATCAATATTCATTAAACAAAATTAATAGTGAGCACCACAAAATTACTACGTATAAACGTTGGATAAAATTATCAACAATTTTTACAAATATTTCCTAAAATTTCAGCTAGGAATCTTTGCTTTGAGGTTCCTTCTCAGGACATCTTTTCCTTACGTCACACGATTCGGATCTACGTCGCTTGGAGACAACCTTTTTTTCATTACGATGCTCCGGCTTTTTAGTTACCAAACCTTTGTCTCGGGAGGGGTTTCGATGCATGGAAGACCTATGTACAGGTGTAGCATGGCGCCTGATGGGTGATCCTTCAGATTGCTTTTGTGGCCACCTCTGTTGCTTTTTCATACTCTTGGCAATGACTCTCTTCTGGTGGTCCAACTGAGGGAATAGATCTAAAAGAAAATTCAGAACGTTACTTTCAACATGAAATATAGAGCTAATGGAGCAGGTCCTCACCTAATGACAGGTTCTACTTACAATAAATTCAGAATAAAAGATGACCAAATTTTGTCCAAGCTTTTTAAAAATTCAAACTATCAATTTTGTCACCATTGCATACTACGCAAATTATGTCATCAGCTATGTAGTTGTATGCCTTCTTTGAAAACAAAACATCTTTATTTACTTAAAAACATTTTCATGAAATGATGCTCTAAAAATTGATTCCTTGTCCTCAAAACAATGGTGATTCAATACATAATGGTATTCACTATATGATCGGTCCTTTGGAATGGATTAGTAATGCAGTTGGCCCTTGACATATGAACAAGATGCGTTCCAAGTCCTTGCCCGTACGTTGAAAATTGATGTTACCTGAGACAAAATGTAGCAGCAGGAATTGTTCAGTAGCATTCTAGGAATGATAAAAGTGAGCACTAAAAGTAATTCGCTGTTCACTGTAGGTCATCAGTTTCATAACACTCTTGCTATCATACTTTGTTATGCTTGATTCTAATGGTATAAATTTTGGAATGCATGCCTCCAAAGGAAAATATCCGTATAATACGAAAGCATGACTAACATTTGTCACAGCATGGAACTCGTCATGGGCTTGAAGCCCAAAGTTGGATCTCCAAGCAACATAGCCAATTGCGATCGGCCAACTCAAATGGCGCCGAATTTGAAATTTCGGTCATGTTTGAATTTTTTGATAGGGCATGAATGTTCGTACCTCTGAAAGTTCATAAGTTCAATGTTCGTAAGTTGAGGACTTACTGTATCCTAAATCGAGGGTCCACTGTAGGCCTGTGAACATGATTTGTATGTGTTAGTTTCATCGATTGCTTCTTTCTTCATATTTTCCCGCTGAAGTTCTTGAGCGTTTGGTCAAAAGAGTAAAACACGTGATTGGGCTACATTGCCCCCGAAAACAGCATCTGTGGGCCTTTAACATCAGCGCTGGTAACAAAGGTAACAATGGACAATTATAAACACCCATACCCTGGATAAATATTATCCAGAGGGCAGGGACATATGCAGGCAAAAATTTTCTTAGGGTCCCACATCAACAGTTTTTCCTTTCCCACTGCCCAACATCCCTGTGACTGCTTGTTTCAGCCTTGTGATGCCAGGTAAACTGCACTTTGAACCCATTGAGCATTGGGATGGTGACAGCCCTCACAGTCAATGGGCTGACACCAGGCCCAGAACTAGGGTGAGGAAGGGGGGCACAGGGGGCAGAAAATTTTTATAAGTTTATCTAAAAATATTATTTCAAAATTAAGATACCACAATTAATATTGTTTGATTTTATTGAAAATTTTATCAACTTCATGAGTAGGACAGGCGTCGTTTGTGATGGCACATGGGATGAGAGGATCAGAACTCTTTCCACTCTCTCTTATGGGACACTGCATTCAATGAAGCATTAATTTAAAATTTCTAATCCAGATCCGATGTCTTCAGCGAACTTGGATCTGAAGTATACGGTAAGGGCAATATCGGCGGATACTTGGATTCAAGGTATCAAATCCGACCATCACTTAACATAAGTGTTATTAGCAAGTGTTTTTATAAATATTTTTAGGGTATCAACAAGAGCTCACGGCAGGCCAATATTTAAATCTCTTAAAGTCCTCACTCTGACCTGCATGTATCTTGCAATGTTCCCTATCTCTAAAAAAATCCTACTTTATTTCCTGAAAATATATCAGTCCATTTATGACCCAAAGTAATGCAAATGTTCACATAAATAATCAACATCTGATATTTTCTAAGCAAGACCCTCACACTATTTGGCTTCTCAAATCTATAACAAATTACCTACATTCATAAAATTCGTTCCTTCAAGAAATAATTCAAATTAAAACTGGGTGAAATACTATACAGTAAAATGTACTACAGTTAGGATGAGTTTTTTTTAGGACATCCTATAATTAGGTGTCTAATGCAAATGTTTTGTTTATACACTGTATAATATGTCTTGGTCATGGTCTTCAAGTTTTATGTTTGCTGTGTGTGTGTTGTAAAGTGCCTTATACTGACGAATTCTATACCCTTTAACCAATTGAATAATCTATTAATAAATAAATAAAAATACTTCAAACAATCAGTGTGTAATGTCAACTAATGCATCTCAGAAGATAGCTTACTATTATATTTTAGTGGCGGGGGGAGGAAGGGGAAAGGGAGACAAACTGATCTTTGTCTCCCCAGACAAAAGTCCTGGTTCTGGCCCCAGCTGTCGCCATCCCAATGTGTGCCATAGTATGAGTGGCATGGCACATGTGTTGGCACTTGGTGATATGATGCAGATGAACAATAACAATAAACAGGTAAGTGGCAAAACTTCCTTTGAGTTTTCCTGCATGTTCCCTTCTTCAGTAAAATGACAAGAAAACAGCAGTTTATTCATGGGTAATTTACCTTGTGAATGTTCCAGAGCAACTTTAGCAGCATTCATTTCAGCTTGCTGAATACTATGGCCAGATGCCTTCGCTAATCTTTGTCCACGAAAATAAACTGCTACCGTGTAAACTCTAGTATTTGTAGGGCCTTTGCATTCTATCACTCTGTATTGTGAAAAAGAAAAATTTCAGATCAATGTCACAGGGTAAACATAGTACATGGTTCTCCAAATGGCTCCAATTTTCATTCTTTGATAATACCCACTTATAAATAGGAATATCTGGTTCTCCACCGTCCATTGTGCGAAGAGTCAAGCAACATTGCTGAAGTTTGGACTTGGGATCATTCCAGTCTTGATTCATGATAAAATCTTGAAGACGGGGGAAGAAACAGACATGGCAAAAAACTAAGCAGTACTCAAGCCCCTGTAGATAAAAAAAACAATACATCAATAAATTGTAAGTATTGTGCAGTCAGGGCCGGATTCCACATCAAGTTTGGGGGGTTTATGATCCTGGTGTGGGGAGTATGGAAATACCCTCCGGTAGCAGTGGCGGATACATATGGGGGGTACAGGGGGCGTGCACCCTCCCCTTGCGGAGCCACCCACATTGCCTAACATTGTGGAACTACAATAGGGTAGTTTCCTCCATCAAAGAAAACGAAAGGCATTGATTGCGATTTGTTACCCACCCTTAGTGTATTCATAATATACAAATTACTTGGTTTTAGAAATCCCAGTTTAGACGAATAGCAAAGGTCAATTTTATCCTCATTTGAAAAAGGCCAGATTAGCGCCCATGCGATGCCACTCCACGTGACGTCACAGGGACCTAGTTTCTATACTAGTAGATAGGAGTTTTACATCGTCTGAGGTTACCAATGCATGCATGAGGCACAGAGCTCAGGGAAACATGTCTTAATAATCACCTATTAAAACTGGCTAAGGTCGGAAAGTTTTCCTCGTTTGATAAGGTATTAATAATCCTTATTTAAGCCAAGCGCTACCAGCTAGCAAGGTACTCTGCTACCTGCTAGCATCCTGCGTCATATCAGCACTCAGAGCCTTGCCCCAAGGTCATCTCACTTGCAGCAGCGGGAACCAGAACGACGTCACTCGGGAGTTTTCACGGCATTCATACTTACCCGTCGCATTTTCGCCTGCTTGAAATTCATCGCTTTGCATTTAATCGAGAAAAAAAGATATAGTCATTTAAAAATCTAAAAGCTTGAAATACTTACTCCAGGAGTAATTATAAAATTAATAAAAATAAAAAAGTAAATAAAGTAATAGGCAATAATAAAATCATAGGAAACCACCCTATCGCATAGCAGTGGCGGATACATATGGGGGAGCAGGGGGCATGCGCCCTCCCCTTGCGGAGCCACCCGCATTGCCTAACATTGTAGAACTACAATTGCAACCCTTTTATATCATAATATGGAATTGTCTTGTAAATGTGTATAATCATTTTAAATAAAACTTTCTCAAACTTTGCATGTGACTCGATAATTTTTTATTACGATTAAAGTACAGGTAGCTCTAGATACCTTTTGCACCCCCACCCCTCGGATTTTTTTCTGTATCTGCTACTGTCTGGGAAAGAGGGGCATTTTTACAGTAGGTTGAGCTATGCTCAATGATAAGTACAGCTCAAAATTCTCTCACGTTTGGGACTAGTAATCATGCACAAGCATACACACTCCCTTTACTCAAAGTGTCAAGCAAACACGACGGCTACGTATGAATGCTGGGAAAAGCCTGTTTGACGTATTTCTGGTTCCCGCTACTGCCGTACGAGGCCACCTTTGTGCGAGGCTATGATAGCTGCCACGACGCAAGCTGGTAGCAGGTAGCGCTTGGCTTAAATAAGGATTATTAAATGCTTATCAAATGAAAGAAACTTTCCGACCATAGGCAGTTTTAATAAGTGATTATTAAGAGATGTTTCCCTGAGCTCTGTGCCTCAATCATGCATTGGTAATCTCAGACGATGTAAAACTCCTTTCTACTCGTATAGAATCTAGGTCCCTGTGACGTCACGTGGAGTGACATGGCATGGGCGCCAATCTGGCGTTTTTCAAATGAGGTTAAAATTGACCATTAACATTCGTCTAAACTGGGATTTCTAAAACCAAGTAATTTGTATATTATGAATACACTAATGTTGGGTCATGAATCGCAATCAATGCCTTTTGTTTTCTTTGTTGAAGGAAACTACCCTATTCTGGCTAGCACACTGACTAGCTAACACCCAGCATGTTAAATACATACAGAATAAAAATACATGCAGGATTAGAGTAGGGATTTATAACAGCATACTACCTTATCCACATAGAGAGCACCAAGAAAAGCCTCAAGTAAATCAGCTCGGTCTTTTGTCTTCAGCTCTGCCTTTGGATTGGAGTATAAGGCAAAAGCAGTCATTCCGAGATCATCACAGACTACAGCTTGGGTTCTGTTATTAACCAGTGAGCTCCGAAGAAGCTGTTGGGATAAAAAACTTAATATTTCAAATCATTCAAACATTCACAGATATTATTTTACCTGCCTCAAGAATAAGATTAACACAATCGCATGTAGAAAATTAGCATATTTTTATGGATGTTCAAATGGGTAACTCAACATCCGAGTCTAGTTGAAGGAAACAAAGTAGATACAATCACTTTTTCAAAATTCAAGTTGTTTTAAAAAAAGTTGGTGGCAAATAATTAGGCTGGGTGAAAGATTTTATACTTCGATAATTTTGGGACATGTGTGTGGATGGTAATACTATATCATTAAATAATTAAATTTCCATATTTCTCCGATTAAATTATGTATCCACAGTTTGCTCAAATATCTGGGATATTATGCGTAGAGATGACTGCAAAATATATTGAGGTACAAGTGACTTAAGCAAACTGAACATTAGCACTACGTTACGAACAGAGTGGCAAAAAAGTCTTTATCTCTTTTTTATTAAACAGGAAATTTAGGTTTTTAACTGCAAATCTTCAATATTTTTGTTACCTTTGCATTTTTCTGACACATATTACACACTTTAGTGGGACTAGTAGCCAAAATTACAAGACATAAATCAATTTTTTTTCAAAACTTATGCTCAACAGGATGTTGACTATTTAAGTATTTTTTTTCAACAATACACTACTCTACACAGCAAAGTGAATTCTTAAAGAATATATGCCGGAACACATCAAAAGACTGTTTACCAAAATAACTAGAGAATTTAAAGTTTTCTATTACTCTATCACAACAATGGTAATCATATTTAGTGGTAATATTTTATAATGATAGCGAGACTTCCACTGCAAAATACTGAAGGTATCATTTATTCCAAATACTTCCTCTCTCACTAAATGATACAATTTTTGTAACACCCTTCTACTTACAGACAAATGCCCTTCATGATGTTCAGGAAAGAATTTGTAGAGGTATTCAGATGCTATGAGCTGCAGAACTGTGTCACCCAAAAATTCCAATCTTTGATTTGAGCCTCTGTGAAAGTAAGGGGATAACATTATTTTTTGCTTGGGAATGCTCAGAAAGGCAGCATTAGTTGTCATACGGAATATGCAGAGGCTAGAATACAACTTCCCTTCTTATTGGCCTACATTCTTATAAAAAATGTGAGACAGTTTAGCAATGGAATACTAGTGCTCCACACTTGGATGAATAAATCATTTGAATGCACATGGATAACTGAAACCTAAATTAACTCTCTTAGAGCTATCCTTCTTCCTGGGGTATTGGCGAGAAATGCGGAGGGTATTTTCATAAAATGTAGCAACTAGGACAAAAAAACAATACAAAGCTATTTTATTACATATCAATAAGTATTTTTTTATTATTGAGGTTAAACTGGTTAATATGGACAAAATATTTTTATGTTTACCAAAATAAAATATATCAACGTAAAAAGTTATAGCAAATTAAATAATGTACTACGTACGAGCCGATATATCGGCCCACCACACTAAAAGGGTTAATAATTTTTTTGGAGCTAATATTTCCAGAAATAGTTCCTGGGAGAATCGTACCAACAGTTAAAGAATATGAAGTTATGTTTGGGCACTGTTTGAATATTTATCTCCTGATCATCATGCAACATAATACTGCAACAGACCAAAAAAATCAAAAGCACCATCAGCAACACATTTAAAAACTCTTCTCACAAAGCAGGTCAAGTTGCTTATAAGAATAATTCACTGTTCAACTCATTACCCCAAAACATTTAAACCGGCAATCAGAACCAATAAGAGTCAGTACCGATATAACTGGTGTACAAAATCTGAATGATTTTCTCCTGCATAATTTATATTATCGACTTTAAAAAGAGTGATTTTATGGATATAATTACTCCTGTGATAACTTGAAGAGTTATTTTCGGTGGCTTTAAAATTCAATCAATGAAAAAATTAATAGTTTTTGAAAATTAATCAATGAAAATGGAACACTTGATAAAGTGCTAGAACCAAAACTCTGCTAGAATCAACACTCCATCAAACAAACTGGAATTGCAATTGAGAAAAAAGGGAAACCAACTCATCTTTGATTTAAATGGACTCAAATAATTTGAAAAGATGAAATATGTATGAAAAACTTTAAAAGAACAAACATATTCTATAACCTCCTCCAAAAGCTTATGACAGATGTAGGTAAACTGATTGATATTTGTTGCATAAAATAAATAAATGCTGGAAAAAAATTAAAAATTGAAGATGCTGCTTACAGTGTAAGGTTGTTGTATCCAATGGATCGATCAGTAAAAGCTCGTGCCAATAGACGAATGTGCTTAAATTCCACACCAATCGAGTCTTCGAAGTTCACCAACTTCTGCAATTATTCAATAGGGTTGTAAGATACAGTGAAAGTAGTCCTAAATGGTTACATCCACCATTGATAATAATAAGTAATTGACGTATAAATCACGGATGCACTTCAATTAGCAGTACTCAATTTCCAATTTGTTGCGTGCAAACAGAGCTGCTCAATTGAATTCACCACCATGCGCATTTAACAATTGAACAACGTGGACAACTAATAAAGTCTTGACAGCACTCCAAAGAAATAATTAAGAATTATATTGGTTTTTGCTCCATTATACGGCATTTTTAAATTAAATAAACAATAATTTTTTTAAAATATTTGCATCTATTGCTCGTTTTTATTTCAGCATGTGCTTGTCACCATCAGTTTCGAACGTGATAGGCTAATGACGCTCGCAGTGTGACAAAGAGTGTGATCACGGTTTCAAAATAGCTGATATCACTGTCAGTTACATAATCAGGGTGCAGCTTAAATGTACCTGAATTTTAGCATGCAGATCTAGAATTATCGTATTTGTACATTAAACAGTCCTCATTTTTGTTGAACATGCCATGCAAAGTTAACACCTTTGTTTCTTTGTAATTACAAATATCAGCAAGATTTCTTGTATTTTATACATTTCCACTACATGCAACTCAGTCCGTTAAATATTATGGACCTAGATTCATCTAAATTTTTAGATCCATTTTATGCTGTCCTATACTGTGGCATACATCAGAACAAATGGAAAAAATGCACACAAAGAGCTTCAATAAATATTTACCAATCCCAAGAGCCACAAACCTGAAGTAATGGAAATGATGTAATCCATTTCCGATCGCCACTTGGTTCCTGATCTTGCAATGGATGCAATGGATAGTTCACCCACACATCCAGCAGATCTTCATCTGTCTTGAACAGTGTTTCAGCAAACACTTTGTCAGCCACCTACAAAGATATGAATGTAAGCGTTACATAATGTTGAATACTATGTCAAACCAATGGTCAGTTAAATATTATGAAGTCACAGGTTTTCATTCACAATGATTAAAAATTCTACTAAGTCACACCAGAGACAACTAATTTAATAATGAATGTTTCATGACTGCTATACCATGCTACATGTGATGATTACAGTGACTGCACTTTCCCAAAAAATGAAAAATTATGAAGATTCACTAAGAACTTCACCGCTTCATCTCTGCACAATATAATATAGTAATCTAATAACTGAATTACTGATGTTACGTGCATTTTGTTAAATTACTCACATCTATCCCTCCGTCAAGGAATAAAGCGCCCATCAACGCTTCAAAACAATTGGCCATGGCATGACGAAGTTCAAGATCATGGCAAAGATCAGATCCATGGGCATACAGCATGAAGTCTTCAAGATGAAGAGTCTAAAAACACAGGATAATATATATATTACACACACATATCAAAACAATCTTGACTAAAAGCAAGTAGGAATAAAATCAAATACCATTTAACTTAAGTTAGAAAATGCTTGCATTTTTATTGAGTAATGCAATTAAAGAAGGTTCAGTTTGAATCAAAATATGTAATACCAAAAAACATAAAAAAATTTTGAACTGAAACAATATGATTTGGTAAATTTTTTTAAAGAGAATCGAATGAAACTAAAAAATATAAGTTTCCAAACCTTAGCAAACAGAACTTCATTTTAGAAAAGCAATGACTTATCAAAAATTTTCAGGTATTTTTAGTGTACATCAGATAAAACAGGCTCTTAATCTATTACTGCCCAGTCTATGACGCATGAACCAAATTAGAACAGGTTTCTTGTCTAGCATGAAGTTTAACATAGAATAGACTATTTTCTGATCATGCATTTGTACAATTTGGGGTACACAGTGAATTATGGGTTTTTTTCTCGAGTCTAAGGAATTAGAAATGACTGGGAAAGATTCCCAAGTAACATTGACCGTTGGGCCTCGATTGGGGAACCGTAGTCACGGTTGGCTCATTGTGGGTGGATATGCCTACCAAATTCCGCTGTTGGCCCAACGCAGATATTGTTCGTCGGCCCAACGAAACGGTTTATGCTGTTGGCCCAACGGAAATCTCCAACGATGGCCCTACGAAATGGATTATCATTGGGCCACCGTTGGGACGTCATACCATTTCCCCAATTTCCGCCATGAGCGCTGCAAACAAAATTCCGTCAAGATCTTCAACATAGAGATGGGCGAAATTCCATTGTAATCGATTTATCTTATCAAATGGTTATCGGATCGGTAGCATCTATTCATTAAAAAATAGGGATGGCATAATCGATTGCTTTGACAGTCAGTGCTACCGACTATGTGCGGGCAGAATAATTATTTTACCTTTGATGTATCCAATTATACTCCAAGTTGATACAATCAAATGAAGATAATGCCAAACAAATGGTAAGCTTTACCTCATCTCTCATCATATCATAATGCGTCCGATTCACGTGACTTTGTAAATTAGTGGTATTCCTACACGTAATGATAAATTTACTGCAATAACGACATGTCACAGTTTTTCCCAAGTTTTTATGAAAAAATTTCCATAATTGACTTTCTAAGGGAGCCGTATAAATTTTTTCTTTCACTAGAATATCCAGTCTACTTGGATTAAATTTCAAAATAACAATATAGCCGCCTGCAGGGGCGCAGCTTAGAATTAAGGCTAAGCCCTATTGGAAAATTCTAATAAGTCTTACAGAAATTCTCATAAGAATTCTGTAAGACTTACAGGATTCTATAAGTCTCACACAAATTCTTATAGGATTCTATAAGTCTCACAGAAATTCTTATAAGAACTCTGCATTTCTCAGAATTCTATAAGAATGTTGTGCGGGTCGCATACCTTTCGGGTTTTTATCCAGCAGGCGTGTCACCATAACTTATGCTGGCAACTGATAATTATTTAAGGAATTCTGCATAAGATAATTTTTGGAAATTATGTATAACTCTTTTTTAAGTAATGTTCTGCTAATTTTCTGGTGTTTTCAGCATGGTATTTGATATAAATGGTTCCAAGAAGCGGAGGCTTCTTTAATGCGACTTGTTAGTATATATATCCCGGAGGACACATGAAAAATTTTAGACTTATAAGATCTGTCTGTTTCGAGTCTAACTTAACCGATGGAAGTTCGATATGGGCCGTGAATAAGCACGATGTATACTACGATTGCATACGTTGCAGGATACGGGTCACATGGTTCCCTAGCAACCTAACAACCAAAACTTGTTTGGTTGTTAGGGATTGCTTTTATATGTTAATGCACTATTATAATTCATTCATTCGCTGCGAAAACCTTAAAACAAAAATTTATATGTTAATCATTCACCATGTTTTTGTGATAGCAGTTTAATAAAATAAGTCGAGTGCTTCTAACAAAAATAAGGCATTGATCTCATTTGGTAAGTCTTACAAAACTGGCATTCCTAAAATCATGTTACCTTAAACAGATAGTTTTGTGGAATTTTAAACTTTTCATCATTTGAAAAATCTTCTCGGGATAGCGCGCGGGTTAGATTATTTAAGAGCGCCGACGTTTCGGGTACCGACTCGCTACCCATTCTCACGGCTACTGATAGAAAATTCGAAAAGACCGTTGAAGCCCAGCGTTAGGAGGAGCCGGATTGGTCGAGATCCGATTGTTGTCGCGGAAGGTGTAAAATCATATATTTTCATCATTAATTTAGATAGATCGATATGCATATTTTTTTCAGATTGTGGCATATCTAGTATAAGTGGAAGTTTTAATGAAAACAGTGTTTCAATGGACAAGTGAGTGATTTAGTCCCCTCTGAAGAGAATGAGATTGAATTTGTATGAGTAAACCTAAATAACATCTGCACAATTATTATTTTATGGAAAATGCATCAACTATTATACTCAATCAGTGATTCTGTGATTCCTATTAATATCCCTAAATCTTGCACTTATTAATCCAATTAAGTAAAATGGACTAAACTTAAAAATTTCGTTACCGAAGACCAGAGAATAGGAATTGTGAAGGCAATTGAATCAAATAACTCAGGGGTGTACATCTTGCAGGGTGACATGTTTGAAATTAAGGAGGATTTCTTTGAATTACCTCTTAGAAGTGGTACCATTGGTATATTTGTAGTAAAAAAATTAGTACCTGGATGCAAATTGCAGTCCACCCAGATTTTATCTAAGTGTGTTTTGTTGCCCTACAAAGAAGATGGACAGTTTTTGTGTGTGCCATATTGTAATATGGAAAGGTGCTGTTGAAATTTTCCTAATTTTGTCCTAATAAAAATTGTATAAAGTTTCTTCTCCCGACCTTCCTTATTATTACAACAATGTAGTGTTTATGATCTTGGAGTATAGGTCATGATGGATACTCAACTGGATGGATTTGTATATCATGACCTATACTCCAAGATCATAAACACTACATTGTTGTAATAAAAATTGTCCTAATTTGTGAAAATAAAAGTTGGGGACCTTCTGAACTGATATTGATTTTTTGTTTTCCACTTTTAACCACTGTAACCTTACTTTGTCCTATAGCATTGATTGTTAATGTATTTAATTTCATTTTGATTTATAGGGAGTTTAAGGTAAATATTCTATCTACCGGTATCGTATCAAGTGAGAAGGTAAATTAATTTAACTCTCATTCTATAAAAATGAGAAATGCCAGTAAAATATAGCTTTTGTTGGGAAACGGATGGCATAATTTAAAAGGGCCAACGGCGTATCGTTGGAGAGGGGTTGGCCTCTGGTTGGGAATACGAAGGCCCGACTGTAATGCTCTGTTGGCCCATCGTTGGGGAATCGTTGGTTGGGATACGGTTGGCGAGGTGGCCAAATCATACCATGGGCCAACCGCTGTGTCCCACCATCTGCCAACAGAGGGCCAACCAAAAATGTTACTTGGGTTGTTTCAGCATGGAGAGGCTGAAATGGTCATTATGCTCGAATTACCCCCAAATAGAGTGAAATTCATTTTTGATTCATTATAACGATATCTCCATGTTACATGAATCAAAATACCAAACTGATGAAATAAAACAGCAATGGCAACACAGGAAATATGAAATAAAACACTGTGGCAGTCAATGTGTTAAGCTGTATAACAATACTAAACTTGTGGCACACTAAAAAAAAAATTAAGTGCAAAAATTGTGCAATGTCTTATTCAATAAATTCAGGACTAACCTTTGCTAAAACAGCTAAATGCTGATTTTGTACAATAGCAGCTCTGTAGGTGGCTAATCCACCTTCCTCCAGGTCAGGAAACATGTGAAATAGATGAATGGACGTAAGAAATTCCACCACCGCATCACCAAGAAATTCCAATCTTTCATTGTGTGTGATATTTGACTCAGTCTCTTCTTTCTTCCCAAATCTTGACATGATATTAATTAGAGTGTTTATTCCTATGATGATAAGAATTAGAAGAAGTTCTTCAAATGTGTTCTGTAGGCATGTACATATTATGTTTTTACAAATTTCATGTTACCACGCAATGCATAAACGACACATGTGCATAAGCGATGAAGAAGTAATTGCACAAAAGAAGATTATTGAAAAATGATGTTATTCTTGGCATAAAAAACTAATGTGACTCCCTTCACAACATTTTTTTTAAAAGTTATTATAGCACTAGATATGCTTTCTAAGTGTACAATAACAATTACCTCTTTTCCGGGTATTCATGTAGTGAATTCTACGATCTCCATATTCAGGCTGACGGATTCCACAGTTTGTAAGAGAGTTACGAGCATGATCTGGATTTGTTCCAAAATTCTCCCTATTTAAATAATTAGATAAAAATGCAAATTATTTATAAATACGTTAAAAAATTAAGACAAATTCAAACCTCTTGATAAATTATTACTCAAAACTTTCAAATATTATCCTTAACAATGTCCAAGTGGCTCGTGATAAAATTTGATTATAGAAATTTCAGTGGTATGTATGACAGTGTGTATTTATAAGATTAAGGGAAAGGGTATGTACTCAAACAGTAAGTATTCTGAATGACCAGTACCACCATCAATTTTGCTAATACAAGGTAGTTAATACTGACAGAAAATGGAGTTAAAAGCCGCATCAAGTTTTAATAACCATGAATGATGAAAATGCTAAACAAGTCATAAATATTTTAGAGCACAAACCAGTATATATTCTTCCAATCTTTCCTATTTGTCAAGATAGATCCGTCTAGCAGCTTGTTCATTTACGAAAAAGAAAGAATATAAAATTCCATGATAAACAGGATAATAATAAAAAAAAAAACAGTTGAATAACATACTGGCACATGAATGTCCAACACACACACAGTGCAAGTCATTAAACAAAAAGATATTGAGACAAAGTTAACAACTGCAGTGAATTGACAATGCTACCATAAGTAAACAATGCCAAATGCGTAAAAGAACTTTAAAATACATATTAAAGCTTTGAAAAAAATACTGATCACAAACCTATAAGATGGATGCGTGAGTGCCAACTGCAGTAGGTAGCGGTTGTGAAATTTGTACCCAATGGACGTTTCCAGCTTGTCAAGAGATCGGTGGAAACGTAGGTGACACACTAATACTGGGATGAGCATTGCATGCTGGATCACGTCACACATCACTCCTGTCCGATAAAATCCCTTCCCACTCACAGCCACAGTTACGTCCCTCTTCATTTTAGACTGCGTCCGCATCTCTTGAAGACGGTTTTCTTTGGCTTCCAGCTTCCGTTTGTCTTCAAACGATGGTTTTGGCATGTTTGCAAGGAGGTGACGAAACTTGACGTATTCCCTCCAGGCTTTCTGATAGCTTTTATAAAAAGTTTAGATAAATCAATGGCTCAATCAACTGTTCAAGGAAAACAAATTGACATTAAAACATTCAACCAAAACTACACAATAATAGGCAAAAATAAATAGAATTGCAAGCTTTCAAGTACATATGTAGATAGAGAAAAGATCAACACATAATTATGAAATACAATAACCAAATTAACTAACATAAGTATGACCCCTCTTTTAAAATGTTGTGGGTGTTATGAAAATAAAGTGGACAATGAAAAAATCTAAATTGAGAGAAAGCAAAATTTTTTGAAAGTGACCCATACAAACAAGGTAAATGGTCCATTTTTCCCAATCACGTTTCATAATAATTGCTCTCTTCTTATACAATGAGGACTACAAAATTATGGAAGAGAACATAAGCAGAAGACAGATCATGGCAGAGATAAATAATCATGGAGTAAAGATCATACGATGGTCGTTTGGAAAATTAGTTCGGTTTTTCTTTCATAAATCAAGTTTTGATATCCCAGATAATCTCTGGTTGCATTTATCACTCACAGGAAAGGAAATATTAAAAGAAAACACATCACAGAAGAGTAATAACTCGAGGAGCTCTAGAAGCCAAAATCTATATAAGAATTAATTTTGCTGGATAGCTGTGTAGCCTATGATGACAATGATAATAAAAAAGAGGAGCAAATATCATTTTTACGAAGTAATGTCAATCATTGAATAAACTGGGCGATCGGCGAAGAGTTACCCTTTTAACGACATTACCCGTGCAACAGAAATGTATTTTGGGTAGCATAACCCACAGGATGCACACAGAAATTTTCATTCTTTCCTCAGCAAGTTCCGGAGAGACAGCCAAAACCTAGGAGACAGCACATTGGGTGGGGACTACGCATCAGAGTGTAAAAGAAATCCTCCTTGTTAGCTTTTCTTCCCCAGTAAAAGGGATGCTACTTTTAAAAAAGGGACAACAATTGTGAAGCATCAGGTATCTAATGATATAGGTCTGACACATCATTACACATGGTGGTGTGATGAAGACTATCGCAGAAGAATAGGTGGAAGGAAATAATGGCAAAGGCATTGGTATGACACATGTACATGGAGCAGGTGGTGAAGGATGCAAAATTTGTGTATCTTTGATGAATAAAAAATTCTCACTCAAAAGAATTACTCACACATACTGGAACCTTGTAATAATTAACTTGAGCGACCAATCAGCTGAAAGAAGATACCCAAAGACTGAAATTCCAATCCAATTAAAGTAGGAAGGAAGAATACAGGGTTATGTTGCATAAAAATCTATGTCACCACATCAATTTTTGGGTGGCCCCCAACGTTTCTGGTGGCGACATACCCCAAAAGTGTTATTTAACATGATGAGTACTGTAATGGTTCAGACCCCATTACGAAGTGCATTTTACTCGGCACATTTATTCCCTACCATTTACCCGCTCTATTCCACAGAACTTTCCCAAACTCCCCCCCCCCCCCCCAGACCACAGCCCGTGGAGGAAAGCGTGAATGAGTAAGTGGGGATGAATGTGGTTATGTCAGTTATGTAAGGTTGTGTGTGAGTGAGTGTGTGTGGGAGGAGGGGAACTCGGGTTTTTCCCATGAATGGCGTGTTCCTCCTCCCTTTTCATTGTGCGTTACCCCACCCCAAGTTGGGGATAATAAAAAGGTGGTGCGCGTAGAAGAAGCAAGATAATTTTGAAGTGAATGTCGGGCGGAGCCCATGCCCGAATTTGGGTGCGACACACGGCAGAGAAGACAAGGGGCCTAAAAGATCACGAGACTGATTGGTCTGAAAGAAGAGACATCCCCCCCCCCCCCCTGTCCGAAGGAGCAAGGACCAGCTGAAGAGGACGCATTACCTCCGTTCCGGATGCAGCTTCCTCCAACAAGGGAGAAAGGAGTGCAGTAAATGGAACGAGAGTTTGTTGGATCCAACCTGGTCTAACCTCGGACAACGATAAAGTAAGATCGCAACTATCCCCCCCCCCAAAGCCCCCTCTTGTCTCCTGCCAAGTGTTAAGACAGACAAGTCACGGAACGGATCCGTTACTCAGTGAAAGTGAAATTAATCAACAAAGTAAAATTAACATTCGCACCAAAATTAACATTCATCGGGATGGACTTTCATTTACCTCCCCAGTCATGAAATAATTGAAAGTATCATTATTTACGTGTTCACAACCGAACTTTATTTTGTTGTTATCATTTGCTATTCTGATTTTCATCTTGAAAATCAAGTTATATTGTTGTGTTTTTTTTTTCATTGATGTTTCATAAATTGCTCTCACCAATTCATACTTCATTAGTGTATAAGAGGGTTTCTTTTGTTTTTGTCATATGCACCCTTATTTGTTTGAATTATATTTTGTTTCGCTGAAAGTGTTGAGTAAGTGTTTTGTTTTAATTCCTTCACGGGTTATCTTAAGGAAAAATATCCCTCGCCCTTCCTTTCGTCCCGTTCGTTTTTCTTTACGTAAATGCGTGTTGGACGAGTGCATCAGCGCCCGAACGTCACCCATCAGGTTGAATCGGGAACCCCCCACCCGCAATTATTTCCAAAGAAGGGGAATATTTTTAATTTATGTGAATTGCACGAAGAGAGTGGCATAGTTTTGTCCCGTAGGTCCCATGCGGGAGGGATTCATGCGGATTTATATATTTTCTTTTGTTTTTGTGCAACATCTCCCCCCGGTTCTATATTGGTATCCGGGCGAGCCAGGGGTGGGATGCCACAGTACCCACAAAAGTTTAAATGAAAAATACCGGTTGTTTCAAAAAGAATATACGTGCTACATAGTATTATTTTGTCCTACTGATATTGCTACTGACTCTTATCATAGGCCTTACTGGGTTAACAACTGTTCCCTGTTCTCCTCCGCAAGATAATAAAAAAACTGATTTCAAAGACACTTTTGCTTCCAAGTTAAATCAGCAATTCGAATTGCTGTCTTCGAGCACATACTAGTACCTCCACATGACAGAGGTGAAAAGTTTTTAGGGTAGTTGACTCACTCTGGGTTTCCAGCATAGCTTAGCTGTGGTGGTCGTATGCCGAAATGAACTATCTCAGGGTGTTTATAAGTCTCCATCGGTTTGGATTCCAGCTCTCCTTCCTCAAGTTCCTCATCCTTTTCTATTTTTACCAACTCAGCATCGTCTTCTGATTTTCTGGATGACAAAGCTTTGGGCAAACCATCCTTCTCGTTCCGGCCACTCTTCAGGTCTGGACTCCTCGCAGTTTGATCACGGTCCAGCTGGTCAACTCGAACCGAGCATGGCTTCATACCTGGATACGTCACCACCATACCTTGAAAGATTAGGATATTTATAAATTAAAGGGTTGAGGAAAGATGATTTCTTTAAAGAAAATTATACAATAGCTAGGGTAGATTTTCTATTTCTCCACAAAAACCTTAAAAATAATAGGAATGATTTTCCCTGAGGAAAAAAGGGGCTTGTTTACTATTTTTTTTATTTCCTTACCTGCTAAGGCTTAAGAAATACAACTTTCTAACAGAATTTTTCCTTTTTTTGATCAGTTTAAGTACTACAATGACACACATGCATGCAAAGCTATTTTCACCAAGGGTCCACACGAAAAAATACATTAGGCCCATTTTTGGCCATCTAGGGTGAGATGGAGTAGGAGAACCTGACCCGGTGGAATAGGGTGGTTTCCTATTATTTTTTTATTGCCTAAATCGAAAGATTATTACTCCTAGAGTACACATTTCACGCTCTTAGATTTTCTAATGACGATATCTATTTTTCGCGACTAAACGAAAAGTGAAAACGCGACGGCTACGTAAGAATGATGGGAAAAAGTCCCTGTGACGTATTTCTGGTTCCCGCTGCCGCCCTGTGAGGTGACCTTGAGGCGAGGCTTGAGCGCTGATACGACACAGGCTGCTAGCAGGTAGCTGAGTACCCTGCTACCAGGTAGCGCTTGGCTTAATTATGGATTATAACACAAAACTATGATTAAAATTTGAGTATTTATTTTCACACAGAGTATATTCTGGGAACACACATACAGTGTGTCCTCATTCTACGTCACCCCGTTTAACGTCATTTCGCAATAACGTCACGAAAATTTTGAGATCGTCATTCTTTTATCGCACCTTCGCTTCGCGATAACGTCAAGTCTTTTAAATTCCGCGCAAGAAAAAATGCAAAGCGGCAGGCGTTGCAGGTTGTTCATTTTGTGAGCGGTAATACAGTCAGTCTAAACGAAGTGTAAAACAGTGTGTTTATTGCTAATTGCGATTACGGTTTTAGCAAATTTTCTGCAAAATGAATTCTTAGGTAGGTGCGCAAGGGTTTACTTGACAAAATGGTTTTCAGGAACCTAAAAAGTAGGGATGGGTCGAATAGTAGATTTCTCGAATTCGAATATCGAATTCGAATATTAAATCATTGCTCGAATATTCGAATACCTCGAATTTCGAATACCTCGAATACTAAACGATGAATGTGAAAATGCTTGACTAGGTCGCCTATGCAGCAGGAAACCCAAGATTTTGGCGAGTAATTGTGATTGCCTTTAAAGGATTCAAACAGGAATTTAGCTGATTAATGGAATATTTTAATTTTATGTAAACAATAGGGTAGTTTCCTTCATTAAAGAAAACGAAAGGTATTGATTGTGATTCGTTACCCACCATTAGTGTATTCATAATATACAAATTATTTCGTTCTAGAAATACCGGTTTAGACTAATGACAATGTTCAATTTTACCTCATTTGAAAAAGGCCAGATTGCCGCCTATGCGATGCCACTCCACGTGACATCACAGGGACCTAGTTTCTACACGAGAGGATCGGAGTTTTACATCGTCTGAGGTTACCAATGCATGCATGAGGCACAGAGCTCAGGGAAACGTCTTAATAATCACACAGTCTGTTTGATAAGGTATTAATAATCCTTATTTAAGCCAAGCGCTACCAGCTAGCATGGTACTCGGCTACCTGCTAGCATCCTGCGTCGTAATAGCGCTCAGAGCCTCGCCCCAAGGTCACCTCACTTGCGGCAGCGGGAACCAGAACGACGTCACGCGGAGTTTTTCCCGGCATTCATACTTACCCGTCGCGTTTTCGCGCGCTTGAAAATTGTCACTTTTAATTTAATCGCGAAAAATAGATATCGTCTTATAAAACTCTAAAAGCGTTAAATACGTACTTCAGGAGTATTAATATTTCGATTTAGGCAATAAAAAATAATAGGAAACCACCCTATTTGAGCATTACGCCTCCGTCGTATTTCTTCTTCTTCCCGGTATTTATTTTCCTGCGCAAAATGCTTAAATAAAGTCAGAAATATGTCGTGTTTGGTCTTATTCTTTTTTAAATTACGCGCACATTACTAATATTTCAATCCAATAAAGGTGTAATAACAATTGCCGAAAGTCATTGTTAGACACCTTTCGGGCTAGTAGATGACTCATGCAGAAGTTGACCTCGAGAAAGGGGGAAATTCGAAGCAGGTAGGTAGAAAAAGGTCAGTGGGTGAGAAAAGGGGGTGGGTGCGAGACACGTTTTTATTTTTCTCGCGTAACTTGATATTTTTTGAAGCTAAAGTTTTTGTAATACAATCCCTGCGCGAGCTGGGATCTTTTGTTTGATTTCGGAGAAGAGGAAATCTTCAGGAGTGGGTGAGGCGAATGCTGAATGGAGGGGGATAGCAGATCGTGGGAAATGCGCCAATGTCACTATCCCACGGCACTGAGTTCCTCCCTATGGTAGTTTCATCTCCTGGGGAAGATTCAAAATAACTGCCTGTCATTATTAGCCACAAAGGACACACGGCAAACACCTCCTCTCATTTTATCAAAAGATGGATGCGGGAAAATGGTCAGTGGGGAGAAAGAGGGAAGGGTGAAACACGATTCTATTATTTTCCGGTGACTTGATATTTTTTTCAAAGCTGAGGTCTTCGTAATACGATCCCTGCACGAGCCGGGACCTTTTTTTTGTTTTCGGGGAAGAGGAAATCGTCTGAGGGGGTGGGGCGAACGCTGAATGGATGGGGATAGCGGATCGTGGGAAATGCGCCAATGTTGCTATCCCACGGAACTGAGGTTCTCCTGATAGGGGACACCTGGGATTTTCGGATTTTTTTCATCCGATCAATTTCGGTTCCCCACGTCGAACTCTTTTCACCGCTCGAACCCGTGAATTTGATGTATTTCGTCAGCTTGCCTAAAACGGCGCTGCATGCACTAGACGACTAGAGTTCTCATTTTTCCGAGTCAACTACCAACGACGTGCGAGCGACAGTGTATGACGCGAAATTCAAAGTATTCGAGGTATTCGAGACGGTACCTTTAGCATAACTATTCGAGATCTCGAATATCGAATACTTTCTATTATTCGAGGTATTCGAGTATTCGCGGATACTATTCGCACATCTCTACTAAAAAGTGATTTCAAGGAATTTTTCCATGTAGAACTCGGAGTTTTTGTCGTCACTTTTTTTGCCGTGTTCACAATAATTTTGGTTCCTGTAACTGCGACTATGTTTCAGCGATGATGATGCCCAGGCGACGCTCGCCCGGACGACCACCATGGCGAAGTCGAAAAGCAAACGCGGGAAGATACAAAAATGGAGAAGGATTTACGTCACTGCTGCTATTGTCGTCGATGAAGACAGGAACTCGTATTTGTGCCATAGTTTGGCATTCCCATCGTAAAAAATGCCCCAGATATGATACGCTAAAAATTTTTTTGCGTAGGAATTGTGAGGTCTAGGAGCCGATATTCACTTTTTACATTGTTTCTTATGGGATATTATGTTTCGATTAACGTCATTTCGATCATCGTCACATTTTTCGGGAACGGTAAGTGACGTTACACGAACCTCACTGTAATTTTCAGCTGAGTTAGTATGCAATCATTTTCAGTGTAGGGGCTTCCCACCTCTAAATATAGAACATAAAAACTTTGCCATTTTATTTCCAAAGAAAAACACACTTACCTTTCACTTCATCAGCAAAGTTCTGCCATTCAAACTGGGGCATTTTAATCATATTAGCCAGCTGACTCTCCTCATCGATCAGAGGTCGATTACATTTCAGAAGGTAGAAGAGCACTTCATTCATCGAGAGGATTTCTTTCCCATTATCTGCAAGATCAAGCATTCAAGATGAATAAAAAGCTTCTTTTTAAAAGGATTAATTGAAATTATACAGTAGGGATGGTTCATTTCCAAATTAGGTTCGGTTCCTGGTATCTGTTTCTGACAATAGATCTTGATCAAGTGCTTAAATTTTAAATACAAAATGTTAATTTTAAATGAATGTTTACAAATCAATGCTCTCAAATTTAAAAATACAGATACGATTTTGATTCTATAAGTGTCCTACACATATAATGGGAGTTAAGTAATGTGGTTTGTATCTTTACTAATTCATCTTTGCCACCATGACAACAGCTCAATAAGGTCGTTAAATCGAGGATTTCAATAATAAATAACAATAGAACATCACACACATCCATGCACTAGGTAAACCTACCCTCCACAGGTAGGACTTGAACCCGCAGCCTTCTGTGTGGAACTGATTTGTGAATGAAAAACTTTGCTGTTTCTACAATTTGGAAATTTATTTTCCTGACTAGTTTCGATACACTGTATCATATTCATAGGACTAGCTCATAGATTCTGTGTGGAAGGACAAATTACTAAATGTGTGGAACTTATCCCCACTACCAGAGAGACAGGCATTTGAACTGTTAAGCCTTGATCACATGATCATTTTTTCCATCCCTCAGATTGACAGTTCCAACAATAGGTATTTGGTCTAAGAGAGTGATTGCTCGACCCACCATTTTCTTAATCACACAGTCATTCCCACCATTCCTTTTCCTGTTGCTTTCTCCGTCACTTTCTGTATCTTCAACTTCAATTAAAAATCAAGCCTTGCATCTTGATTTGCTCAAGAACATTGCAAGGAATGGTTTTAGTGCCAGAAAAAGGGAAAAGCTGAGGGATGGAACAAGAGAGGATTTCCATCCTTTGAGCCATCGTGGAAAACGATCGTGTGAAATGGCAATTTTTTTCCAGCATCATTGGTGCAGTCGCTGGAGCTGTCCCTCGAAATGGATGGAAAATATGATTGTGTGACTCAGGCTTTATCAAAATATGTATTATCAATACCAACCATTTCTTTGACTTTAAGTTTTTCATCTACTGGAAATTTTAAGTGACAGGGTTTCTCACCTGGTAGATCTCTCACAAAGCGAGGCATGAAGTGAAAACGGGGGCAGCCGCTATCATCCCCAGCAGCTTTGAAATCAAGATCAACAAGCTCCAGTAATTCCGAGAAAAGATACTTATCTGAAAGGAAAATAGGGAGAATGAACAAATGTTCTCCGAAGTTTACTGAAAGAAATGCATGAAAATACATTATGATTGAATGAATCAATAAATGCACATGCTCTAAGCATAAGCATATATCTCACTAAAAATTAGTAAAATAAATTGAGACATATACCAATGCATATATGTGACTTAGTCTGGGGGGAGCTATCCCATGACATATCAAAACTTACCTTTCTACATCTACATCTACATAATACCCCGCAAGTCGCCTAAAAGTTGTGTGGCAGGGGGTGTTAGGACACCAGCCATTTACAGCTAAAAAAAAAATCGAGTGCTCTAACGAGGTTGGGACTAGCATTTATTAAAGTCCTTTATGGTTCTGGGGGAAAACGAATTCCCATATCTATCCGTTCGGCAAAACATCTCTCTTAATTTATCGCTTCTATCAGACCTGGAGATATAGTGTGGCTCTAATATTATGTTCTCTGTGTCGCTCTTAAAGATATCCATTCTCAATTGTTCAAACAATCTAAGCCTAGCGTGCAGCCTCCGAGTCTCCAATGGCTCCCAACCTAATTCGCTTAACATCTGGGTAACACTGTCTGTACGCCCGTAGCCGTTTTTGACGAAACGCGCAGCCTTCCTTTGTATTTTATTCAGTTCGCGGATTAAGTCTTTCTGCGCCGTTGGGTTGAAGCACTGAGTATTCCATCCTTACTCTGAGGATGCAACACACATTTTTTCTCTTTACTATAAATTTGCATTTATTAACAGGTATCTCTTGTTTAACAAGGTTTTTGCTGTAACATGATTGCCTCTTAAAGATTGCTCACACTTATTTAAGCAATTTTTCTGCTTTAGCTTAACTGTGGATCCACTCAAAACTCATGTCATCTCTTTCTCAAGCAATTAAACAAGGGAAAGCAGAAAAGAAAGAGTGCCATTAACCATTGTATTACATCTATTTTTCAACCACAAGAAATTTGTTGAAATAGACCATTCAAAGTGAGCATGAAGAGCCTGCACGGAGAGTGGCTGGCAAGCACTAAACACAAAGAGACTCCCATGGGAAAAATTAATAATGATGCAGAAGCGATCTTAGAAAAACATTATAAAATAAACAGAGTTGAGAGTGATTTTTCAACAGATTTTGGCATAATGGCAGATGATTCCAGAGGATTTAGTCATCAAAACCTCAAGGAAATGTTGCATGCAAAGCGATATGAACAGCAATGAAGACAATAGGGTATGGGACAGTGAAAGTGAGAATGAAAGTTTCTCAGACCTTAGTAGCAGTGACAAAAACTAAAAATTTATATTTTTATGATGTGAATATGCATCAAAGATTCATGATCCTATTCCCAAAAATTTACAGTTCTTTAGTTAAGAATAATAATTGCTATAGTTTTTTTTAGGTAAGTGACTACAGTTTTTCTGTTTGTTCCCAAGACATTTTGTTGTAGCAATAGTGTCCAAACTCACACCTACTGTGCAGAAAGCAAGACGATGACAAGTGAGATCCAAGTGAGATTCAAGTTCTTTAGCTTACCGCAGGTACGAAGTGATCTGACGTTCCATGTTCCTATCCGTAACATTCTATCCGTAAGAAGAGAATGCTCTGGAATATTCCTCTATTGGGTTCTGTTCTTCAAGATCTGCCCCAATTAAGCGGCTGCCCCAAGTAACCGGTGGACCCAGTGAACGGAATCTACTGTATATTTTCCCAATCATTGAAATTCGGAGTAGATCCAGGAGCAAAGGAGAAAATAAATGCAAAATTATAAATATTCGCAATATCTTACAGAAAAGGTCAAGTTCCTTAACAGTGAAGTTCTCCGGCAGCTTTTCCTCAATGTACAGAATGGTGTACTCTATGTTGAACCTGATAACCTTACACGTAGGTAGATTGGCTTGGAGAGGGAAGTGTGACAACATCGAAAATCCCTCAAAGATGAATTCATGGCCATCGTGACGGATGATCGTTGGAGTCTTGATCTAGAGTTGGGAAAAATGATGATAATAATTAATATCACAGTGAAATTTAATCAAGTAACAATATTGCATATATGTACTTAGGTAATAATAGAGGACAGAGCTGAGGGAAGGATTTTTGAGAAATTTAAATTGCCCCCAAAAGTTTTTGGCTGCGCAAGTCTTAAGTGAACCTCCTCCAAATTAATCACCTAAAGATGCAAAACACTTCACATTAGTTTTTTTCTGAATTTCCAATTGTGACATGGGTGATAAGTATGGAGACAAATAAACAATTAGAGCAGAGGTTAGTATCCTTTTTGTGCCTCAAAGTCAAATGTTCACACTTGTTTCGTGGAACCCAAATACCAGTCATTTGATCTTATTTTACAAATGAGTACTTCACATAATTTATGAGAACTTTTATCATCTACGGGGCTAAATACTAAATAGTTTTTCAGGCCACACACATTCTTTCCAGGGCTACAAAGGGCCCCTGAGTTTCCTACCCCTGAATTAGAGGAACACCAATCAGTGTGAAATAATCAGTGCTGGTAAAAGTACTGAGGAAAGTAACTGGGCTCAATTACAGCTACTTCTTGCAAAAAGTTATGAATTACAAGAACAAATTACTGATTTTAAATTATAATCAGTAAAATTACAGTTACAATTACTTCTCTTAAGGTTTGGTATACAATATTATCAACCAACCCCGTTTCGTAAGACCTTATATTAAAAAAACACTTTTGGGCAATCGCATTCACCTAATTACTTTGGGGACAATCAGTGTCTGATCATTTAGGGCGTGCCTCCCATCCTATAGGATATGGCTTCCAGTTTACTGGCGAAGTTCGGTTTTGTCACAATATGAATATGTTAAATGAAACACGTTGCAATTGGTACTAACCTTTAGAAAAAATGTGATACAGACAATAAAAAAAATAAGTCGAGAATGCTTATTTCTTTCCTTATAACCCATTTGTATGCTTGTTTATTAGTCATATACGTTGAATTTAACACTGATTTTGGTTCAGCTTTTTCGTAATCACGGTTTTCAGAAAAGTTTAATTTTAATTTTGCTAACAATTTCCATGTAGACCACCTTGATCTTCAGGCCCTAGGCTGAAGCTTAGCCTATAGAAAAACTCCACCATGCATTTAACGATGGAGTAAAAAGAAGGTTTAAGAAGGTTAAGAAAAATGATTTAAGAATTTGAAAATGATAGGTAAAAAAAGTCATTCTTACAGTAGTACCAATTAAATTTATAAGCCAAACTGATATAAATAAAAGTGAGAAAAATTTACCAGAAAGTTGGTAGGGGGTGAAATGGTGATGCGGTAGTGATGAAGGCGATCAGCATTGTTGGAATCTGGGGAGCATGGCTCCAGGTGACCTTCTCCGGCATAAATACCATGGCGGATGCCTGAACGACGTGCCTTTGCACTGCACCGGCAGAGTGGTCCATCATTCATCTGTCAAGGAGCCCCATAGGAAGTGATGGAGAAAACATTGAGATATAAGTAGGAGTTATAATTGAAGACCAGAAATATGAACTTGAACAAAGAACACTCGGACAGCAAGGTATCATAGGTGGCTGTTTAAATATAACCAGATTATAAATAAACACCCGCATATTGCAGTCACTCCTCCATACATAGATAGTTAAGGCAGCCATGGTTGCAACATAACTGAAGCCAAGTGCCATCACCATTTTATACATGGAAAAAAAACACTTTTGCTGATAACCAAGTAAATAAGTAAGAGGTAGAGTGGAATTCTGAAAGATATAACTAAAAGTACCACTGCTAATGTACACACATAGACAGATCATCACAAACTCTTTGGTTAAAGACATGCTGATCTTTTGTCCCAACCACATAACTATGGATATGCATGCATTCCAATAACCTTGTCTGGACACCAGTAAACGGGACGGTAAACTTGCCCATAGCATTAGAAGGGTTGAAGGATTAGAGGGACATAATTCATGAACATAACATAAAAACTTATTGAGTGAATAACATATCAATGCAAGATTCATTTCTTCATTCTACTAAAGTAACCTTATGTACAGCAATGAAAACTTTGTGAACTCACATTAACTATCTTTAATACAACCAGTTTCATAGCTGTGCAATATCATGAGGAGGTTATGATAATACTTGACACCAGTACTGGTTTAATTAAAGTTATTTCTTGTGAAATTCAGAAAGATTTCATCAATGTAACTAAACAAGAGGCTCTATAATGATACTTGACACCAGTACTGGTTTAATTAAAGTTATTTTCTGTGAAATTCAGAAAGTTTTCTTCGATATAACTAAACAAGAGGCTTTATGCATTATAGATTCATCAATTTAAAGAAATTTTACCAAGTCACACCACAAAGCATTTCACTTGTTACCTTTCTGTTTGGCATTTTTGGAGAATATGGGCAATGAGTATCCTCCTCTTCACTCTAATAGATACATGCTTACCATGCAGATGCACTTCATTTAATTTCCGTTACAAATACCAGCAGGGGAAGTTTTCTATAAATAGAAAGTCATCCAGAGTGGGACATCTTCCACAATACTTATACCATTGGCCAGATTTTCCAAAGAACTCATCCATAAGAACTCATCATGGATGATTAAAGGCTTTCCTGGTGCATTGAGTACATGAAGGTTTCTTGGGTTTTCATCCAGATTGATAGCATGTAGTGTTAACAGCTTTCCTCAGGCTTTCAAGGTGATGACTGGTGCTCAAGAAAAATTGGCAGACTTACAATGGAGGACAGGCTTATCAGCACGTTTTTTTACAAATAAAGAAATAACATAACTGAGAATAAGATGTAAACTGAAAATAACACAGTCAGAAAAAATTACCAGGAGTTCATTTAGAGTTGTGATGATGAAACACTGGTGGTGAAGAGGATCGGCATTGTTGGAATCAGTAGATGACGGCAGGTCTTCTCCAGGAAAAAAATCATGTCGAATTCCGGAACGATGTACCTTCACCGTATACTGGCAGTGAGGTACCAGACACAGATCTGATCCCTTCACATTTAATGGATTATAATCAATATAAATAAAGATTATTCATTGGTTTGAATAACTAGTCACTTCACTTAATGATTTAATTATAAATAATTTTCCAATTGCCCCTTACGTGATTTCATATGCAGCAGGTTAGTGACAGTAAAAAAGGATGATAATGAAGCTCAGTAAGCAAAGACCTCACTCCGCTGCCACCAAAGCTGGCAATGGCATCACAAAATATTGTTATTTCATAAAAATATGCCGTGAAATATATTTCACTTAACTTCCATAATCAACAGGATATTTAAGACAATAATTTATAGTACCTATTTCATGCTGCATTATTAATTTTACTCCTCCATAGAATTTTTATCAACCATACTACTAGTTGTGTAGCTTCCTGAAGTAGCTTAATTAAAAGTAGGATAAATGGAAATTAACAAAAATTATAAAAAAGTTGAATCTACAGATAGCTAAGTAATTCTTAGAGCTCAGAACTGGCCATTATCAACTTCTACACTTGAATATTGAGCAAACAGGTCAGGAATAAATTGCAGCCATTACTTTTTTCGGTTCAGCAGAGGATTTAGCACCTCCAATTATCGATTGAATAGGACCAGAATCAATTCAATTTGAAAAAAACTCACAATATATATTTGCAAGATATATTATTACATCTAATGATGTTGAAGGAAGAATTAAAGCATATGAAGTCTTATTATCAACCTGAGATCAATTCATAAATTTTGTATGCAGAGAAGATAAACTGGAGTAAAAATGGATGAGCCTTGAATGCCCCTCACAAATATGAAAACGATATTGAGCTAGTTATAATTAATTTTTGTTTCAACAAAAATACTGGCATAAACCGTCAATGAGAATACTAATTAAGTAAATTTAGAGCATAAGAATGCAAGAAGAATGGGGTATAATACAGATGCCTTTCATAGTCAGTATGAGTTCAACTTACAAAAGAATAATAACTCCCTTTAAAATTTTTTGTGGAATCAGTAATAATAATAATAATTTTATTTGTTCAGAGGATCGTATATTAAAGTGACGTGCAGAACATGGATATTGGACACGTCAAGGAAGTTAAATGATAACAATGTAACAACACACAGATGACATTTTTAAAGCAGACTAAAGTACTTTCATATACAATTATGTTTTAAAGCACATATATCCCCACATAGAAAATGCCATAGGTGACAACACTAATATGCACTAAGGAAGGAAAGCAAAGGGGTATAAAGCACATAAATGCAATGGTGGTGTGGAGATGGAATGACAGCCAAAACATGTGTAAAAAATAAGCAATAAAAGATAATTTGTTACTTCCACGATATATTTCTAAATTCCGACTGGTTTCAGCTGTTATGCCATTATCAAGTACATACCTAATATACTTATTTTTTACATTTATAAGATATTTTATGCATTTAATAATGGCGTAACATTATCAAGCCATTATCAAGTACATAAATTACTTATTTTTTTATTTATAAGATATTAATGCACTTAATATCGTATAAATATAATAATATACTAATATACTTAATAGAGGCATTCCACCATGTACAAGCTTCAAGTTTTGATTCAATGCGTAAAAAATTTCACCTATACATGTAATGAAACCAGAGATCTTCCAATTTCACAGGGAGTGCTCATATCGTGAGGCTATGATGGCTAATTGAATTCAAATCCAATTTGGTAGGGTTATTTTTTTCACAACCCCAAAAAAAGAAAAATAAAGCCTTTACATGGTAAGTTTCGACAACAACTAACTATGGACGATTATGCACATCCAAGCCCTGGACAGATGTAACCTAGCCAGACCGGACTTTTACCAGAGACCTTCATTACGTTGGGCAAGGATTTATATCGGCTACCAACGAGGCTGGCAACATGGAACATTTGGGGGTTATTTGAACAAATAACTCCCAAATGTAGCCCATAAACCCAGCCAAGAGATTGCACAGGGAGTTGGATTCGTGGCCAAGCAAGAGAATAAACACATTAATTTCTATACAAAAAAATTCTCTGCACCAGTAATTGAACCATGGACCCATTGCCATCCTTGATGGACAGCCCTGCAAAAGCATATACCTAGTACCATGAGGATTGGTAAAATTGACACGGAAACAGTTGAAACGACCAATTCTGAATAAATGTGATTTAATTGGTGGGCTATTGTTCATTTGTTCCTGTTAAGTTTTACTTCTCCTTATCTATCAAAGACTTTTGCTTAATAAAAGGTCATAGTATCCGTACTATCCAATTTGTCCGTCCAATCTGCTCCCATCAGTGGTATTGCCAGGATTTTGAAACGGGGGGGGGGGGGGGGGGGGGGGGGGGGGGGGGTTTACAGGAGATTTTGGGGCCCTTCTGGTGGGTATGGAAAACACCCCAGGGTATGGGGGTTTTCGGAGAGATTTTGGTATTTTCGATACTGAAAATGTGATTTTTGGTCTCAAAATCAGGAATCTGTACTTACTGGGACATCAATTCTGGATTTGACTGAACTTACTTTCAAAGACATACAAAATCATTATTATTGAGCAATTTTCAAGCCTACGAACATTTCATGAACATGAGGACAAAATATAATAAAAATCACCTATATCACAATGAATCCACAACTAGATGAGAGCTAAATTCTCCTGAATTCAAGTTCAAAGTGTTTCACACAAGTAATTTCCTATATACTCTTGATGTGCCAGCCATTTACATAGTTAAAGGAGCAGTGGCGCAGCGAGGGGGGTTTTAGGGGATAAAACCCCCCAAGAGCTCACAGAAATTTTTAATTTTGATTCATTTGACTTAATTGGATTGATATTACTATAAGAATAGTGTGAGGTTTAATAAAATATCCCTCAGAAGCCCGTAAAAATCACCATTTTGAACCATTTATCTTAATTTTTTTCCGGCGGAAGGCCTCCGCACCTCCCGCGCTAACCCCGGAGGGTATGCAATACTCCAAGCACCCCAGTATTAGTTGCGCCTGAAACCCCCCCTAGCCTTAACTCCTAGCTGTGCCACTGCAAAGGAGCATAAGGATGAATAGGAGGTAACTATTCTGCTGATTTTCATTCATACATTTTTGATCATATGTCTTCAAAATTAGTCACTTAACAAAATACACATTTTGCTGGCCTTAGTAAATACAGCACACTCCCAATTATCTGGGCTAATGATGGGGAGAGATGGCACGAGTAATCGGAAACACAAATAATCCAAACTTACACTTTAATTTCTTGTAATTTCCACAATTTACGTAAAATAAACAATACATTATTATTTATGCAGTTATTCTGTTATTTTATAGAGCTTCCCGGACAAATTGAGATCTTTCTTTGCCAGTTCACGATCTTTTTAGCGGCGATAACATGGTTGTACTCATATTATTAATGCTCCATGTAAGGCCTGGTTTCGAAAATCACAATCGTGACTGTGTGATCACGGATACAGAAAATTGGTTTGCATGAATGTCTCAAACCCACTGCTCGACGTCGGAAACTACATCATCAGGCACCACGCCACGTAGTCGCCTCTTGCACAAGTTACCCGAGATGCAACTGCTGCAGGACGTGTATCCGTGATCACGGAGCGTGGTTGCTTGCTGCAAGACTTGGAAAACAGGAACACGGTGCTCCTGTGAAAGCAGCTAGCACGCAATCGCTTGCGTTTTACGAATGGGATACTAATGGAAACAATAGGCCCGGTGTATGCCAGCATTGATGCAGTAATTCCCTTGATTTTAGTCCGATTTTATTTTTTTATAAAGATCGCAGAAAATATTGAGCGAGGGAGAAAATCATGCACGGATAACCCACAACATGGATATACCACAGCCGGATAATTGGGAGCCTGCTGTACGAATGCATTAAAACATCATGGGTCAAACCATCAGTGCAGTGGCCCAGAAAGTTCCATGGTCTGATTTTCACTTCCGTTCACATGGCAAGATAAAAGTACACCACAAGACAATGTACAGATGAGGAAAGGAGAAAAAGTATCAGGTACAAAAAAAGTATGAAGGATATGGTACATGTGTTTTGCGGCACACAGAGCCAAAGAGGAAGTCAACCATTCTAATTCTATAGCACAAGTCTAACACACAATGAAATTGGCATAAATATAAATACATTTAACCCACTCAGCTTGAAAAGAAATAAAAAAAACTCAGTAAGCACCAAGATTGAGTCAGTGACAGAGGTACAATAAGAATACATTCCACTGAAATATGTACCTACATAATAAGATTTTTATTTCTACTCCTGAGGTAGTAGAGAGTGACTGATAGTAAAGAGCAGAAAGTTCTTCTCACCACTGTGTCTGCAACACAATCTGAGGCCTATGTTTTGAATACAAATGACAAAATTCAGAAGGTAAAACAAGGGTCAGAAAGAACATATTTGGCTGCTAATTTATCTATGCTTTCAATTCTTCTCCTTACCATTTTCTCCACCTGGCTGTAAGTCACATTAAATCTGCATACACACCTTCACTTGGATAAAACAACCCCAACTTTGGTATATTTAACTATAATTCTTTCATATATTCTTTGACATTTTTTTTATGAAAACATTAAAAATAAGCATCAAGATCAGGGAAAAATCAAATATTAGTGTACTGAACCATAAAAAGATAAAACATTACAAGGAAGGATACATCTGAAAAGATAAGTGCTAATAGACACCTTGTGACAAAAGCAGGAAACTTAATTCTGTATTTGATTGTTAATAATTTCAGTGACATTCAAAATCTTCCTTCATGCACACTGTTCAAGCTTACAGGTATATCACACAGAAATAAAGCAAAGAAAAATCAATTTCCAAATCAAAATCATCACAATGAAACCAAAACTAGATGAGAACTAAATGTTACCTCATTAATTTTCAGGCTTCTATGCACAGGTGAATATCATGTTACTTTGATGAATCAGCCATGCATACAATCCAAGGAACACAAGGCCAACTATACTGTTGTATTAATTTAACACAAAAAGGGAGCAGTTTTCTCCAAAATTAGTCACTTTGCACAACACAATGTTCACCCTTACATCAGCAAATATGCACATGGGTTCATTTAAATTCCTGGGAAAAACAGCCTTTTGAAATGTATTGACATGAATAAATGATCAAATCAAGCAACCATTTGTTGGTATAACATATATAATTAGAAAAAGCTAGACCAGAAATTAATTGCCTTCCTTAATGCATGCATAAATAATAATGCATAAAAGGAAGAGAAAGAACAAAAACTAGTATATAAAGGTCCTTAACTCCAAGGTACATGCCTAAAATTTTGCAGATGATAATGTTTTTTAGCTGAAATATGAGTCTTCAAAAATTACTCTTAATCTGCTGCTAGAAAACAAAACGTCATTGGAGCGCAAGCGTGTGACATCACAGCACTGTATCCACTGATGACAGAGTGTGGGAGTGGATATAAAATTGATCTATGAAGGGGCTCAAACACAAATTTGGCAAAAATAATTGCTGTTAATGTCAGACTGCAGATTATGAATATGTTGGGTTGCTAAGGCATCGATGAAACAAAGAGAAAGGGTCTGTGGGAATTGTGATCTACGTTACACACTTATAACATTTTTTTAAATGCAATAAGTGTATTGGAGCATGGATCTTCAACAGAAAAATGTGAGAAAACCATATAAATCATGTATAGTGCCCCGTCGCTCAAGTAACTCTATTTCCTCGCCGGGAAAGGTTTTTGCTAGTGCCCCAAAGGACAAAAATAAGATAAGAGTGTGGTTGATGACCTACAAAATGGAGTTATACATGGAGAATACTTTATCAACATTATCAATGGGATATTCCTCAACAGAAGTACACTCCTGCATCAGGGTTACCGCAGGGTTGTATCGAATTGCCAGTTTTTCTCAGATGGCCACCAAATTTAGGATGTATCTCTCATTTCACTTTATAAACAACCCTAGAAATGTACCTAATGGTCTATCCATAGTAGGATTAAATATAAAGGAAGGTGGCTATTCACGAGAATAAATACTGATTACGATTAAACCACAGAGACAAATAAGGAATATACGAGAAATATGAGGCTTTTGGCAAGGTAAACTCAATATTTGCCACTGTCATGCCAATTAAGTTTGCTGCATGTCAACGTAAAACCTAAAATTTCGACTCGTTTCTGCAGTGGATTTATGTTCAAAAACAAGAACTTGAGTGACTACAGCATAATAAGTACTTGAAACTTATTTCTGTGTCAATCAAGTACTTTTTATTGCCATTTAATGATCATTTAGATCTCAACTCCAGCCACTCCAGCGTGATTTCAAGCAATATTCGAGCACTTTTAATTAGCATTTACTGACGTTTTTGGTGTACTAGGAGAGTTTTGGTTTATATATTTGGACTCCTGAGAAAATTGAGACTTTTGGCAAGCTAAACTAAATATTTGCTATAGTGATGCCCAGAATGTTTGCTGCATGTAAATCCAAAACCTAAAATTTCGACTCGTTTTTGCGGTGGGTTTCGGTATAAAAATAATATATCTGATAAATAGTAATTGAAAACTTATTTCTGTATCTATCAACTACTTTTTTTACCTTTTAATAATCATTTGGCTCTCGACTCCGGCTGATTGGAGAAAACAATCTAAGTTCTACGCGGTAAGTAACTAAGTAAATACATAAGATAGTTTTTCAGCTAATAATGGATCAATTCAATCTTACTGAGCAAAAAAATGGATATTAAAAAAGCTTCTTACATAATTCGCATGATTATTTACGAGCTTGCTTCTACTCCACACATCGTGGTAGTGACAAAGCAATCACTGTTTTTCAGGAAATCAGCTGCCATAAGGGAGTCGACCTAAGGTAAACTGCCGTATTACACCATCTTAAATCCCTTTTCAGTCAATTTTTCCTTAGAAGAACCACTAATACTACGCTTGAATTTTAAAGATTCAGAAGAATATATAGCACTTGCAAAAACTAATATTTCTCCATTACATCTAACCGTGGTGAAAAAACACACAGCATTTGAATACTACCACTATTTCTATCAATACACACAATTCTATCCTCTGAAAGAATGCATAATGAATAATTGAAAGAGTAAATTTGATTGCTCACCTCTCCACTGTCATTATACCAAAGCTCAGGATGGAGCCTATGAGGATGAAGGCGCTTGCGCTGTAATTCCTCCATGGCACGATCTTCTTCCTCTTCGTCTGCATCTTCTGAACTTGAATCGCTTCCACTGCTGCTGCTGCTTTTACCTCCTCCACAACCACCTCCTACTGTGACAAAAATTTGATATTGTCTTTGATAAAATTTGATATTGTCTTTGACAGGACACAGAAACATATCGATGGCTAAGTTCTAACAACATGTACAGTGCAACCTCGATATAACGACACCCCACGGTGCACTAATAAACACTCGCTATAGCGAATTGTCGCTTTACCGGAGGTGAAGCAAATAATAGCCAATAAACCTGTTGCGAACAGATATACAGGAAAAGGAGTGGTGCGGCGACAGATAAACATCTATCCGATACACGTAAGCATAAATCCAGACGAAAGGCGATGTTTTTTTGCATCACTAAATTTCCTTACTCAAATAACGACTAACTATTCAAACAATTTATAAGTGCCGCACTGAATAAAAATCATGCAAAGCATTGTTTCATCAATATTTATATTTATCGAACGACAGTTTACCACATAAATTTGAGACTGAGCACTCCATTAACTTCATTTCTAACAGATCGCTAGCAGTTACAGAGGTTAAGGAGTCGTCTTCCGGCGGTGAAACCCTCGCTATGGCGAGAGCCAACGCCGAAAGGGTCTCGTAAAAACGAATTTTTTAACACTCTTATTATAGGGTCAATTGACGGTGCATCGGCTATCTCTCGTAATAGCGAAAGTGTCGCTATAGCCCGTACTCGCTTTAACGAGGTTCCACTGTATCTCAAAAATAGCAACTTTTCAAGAGAGCAAAAGAAACAATTTATAGTTTTGATTGTACACTGAAATTAAAAACCAAAAATTCATCAAACTGAAAAAGAAGCATACATTTGCAAACAAAGAGTTGTTTTTTGCTTGAATTTTATTTTTTAAATGTCATTACAGTTTGTTTAAGATACCTGTCTCAACCAGGCACATTTGGAGATATGTGGTGTTAGAACTTAGTATACACAATCTTTTGGACAACAATGCATCATTATTCCACAGAAGTAACAAGGCGATACCTCCACAGCACAAGCACTCAACAATCACCCACCGCATCAAATCCACTCATCTAGGAACCCAACAATGTGCATACGCTCAGCTGGCAATAGCCGGAGCACAAACGCTCACCTCTGAAGCTTGAAGAATTGGAGATGAGCGTTTATGCTCTGGCTACAGCCAGCTGAGCGCATTTGTATTGTAGGGCTCCAAGAAGAGCAGATTTGATTCAGTGGGCGATTGTTGAGCACTTGTGCAGTGGAGGAATCGAAGGGTTCAAAGAAAAGTACATGTTTTCCTGAAATTCTCAAAAGTGATACAAAACAATGTCTCAAAGAGTATAATCAGCAAAAATTGAATGAAACTGATATACCTCTTCAATCTAAGACTACTGGAACCTAAATAATGACCAAGTAATGCACATGCATATATTTTATAACAACTAACCTCTGTGAACCCTGAGTTTGGGTTGCCGGCTTACTGAAGACACACCAACCACTTTTGGTAGGGTCTGCCTTGCTTTTTCTGCTCTTTGAACCAACTCTTCATCAAATCTATCACAGAGGGCAGCTAGTCTATTGGTGGCTCTCATGATACGTGGAATACTGCAAAAACATACAAACACACGGTAAGGTTTCCTTTGGTTAGAATATTGCAATTGAACCACAAAATGTACTTCTAGGTTAAGTCAATGTAATTATAGGTTAAGTTTCAAGAGAAACTATCTGATGCATAACTTGGTAGAAAATGTTTAAACACTTAATAATAATACCGTAGACTTTCATTATTACGAAGTTCACGGGACAGGCCGTTTTGTTTGGACCAACGATTTGCTTCGTAATAAAGAGAACTTCGTAGTAAAGTTGTTTCTAATAAAGAAAGTCTTCTGTAATAATAATAATAATTCGTCTTTATTGCACAAGATTGGGACTAGAAAGTCCCATCTTCCATTTAACCCCTAAACTAAACTCGCTCTAATTAGCAGTTCTCCTTCTTGAATAGGACCTTAAGGGACTGGACCGATCTACCAGCAAAACTATTTGAGTCCTTCCCGAAAAATTTACACAGTTTTAAAAAGCAGTTGAAGAAGTAGGGACCAAGGGCTTTTTATAATGTTTTCTATTGTTTTTTCAAGTGTTTTCTATTGTTTTTTCATTGTTTTCTATTGTTTTCTTTCATCATATGTACAACATGTTACCACCAGGCCAATGGCCTACTTGCAACAATTTTAATAATAATAATTCCACTGAAAAATTTGCTCGGTCCGCATCAGCCGTCCGCGTTCATGTGTAAGCACAAACCTTCCTCTATGGCCTAGGATCACCTGCACGAGGATCACCTGCGGGGCTGAGGGGCCACGCACATGGCTCCTCCACATGCAGATGTGTCTGCACTCATGTGTAATCTTCCATTAACGTCAATGGAACCTTATCCGTGTGGGACTGTTTGCATCCATGTGAAATGGGCCTAAGAAAAAATTGAACGGCAAACTGTGCACTAATGTGTACGAGCGATTTGGCAAAAAAGTCTAAAGGGGATTTTAACTATTCATTTGACAATAGGGTGGTTTCCTATTATTTTTTTATTGCTTTAATCGAAAGATTATTACTCCTGGAGTACGTATTTCACGCTTTTAGATTTTTAAATGACAGCATCTATTTTTCGCGATAAAATGAAAAGTGAAAAATTTCAAGCGCGCGAAAACGAGACGCTTAATTATGAATGCCGGGAAATATCTCCGTACGTCGTACTTCTGGTTCCCCCTCCCGCCCGGTGAGGTGACCTTGAGGCGAGGCTTAACGCTGATACGTCGCAGGATGCTAGCGGATAGCTGAGTACCTTGCTGCATGGTAGCGCTTGGCTTAAAAAAGGTTTATTAATACCTTATCAAACGAAGAAAACTTTCCGAACTTAGCCAGCTTTAATAGGTGATTATTAAGACATGTTTCCCTGAGCTCTGTGCCTCATGCATGCATTGGTAACCTCAGACGATGTATAACTCCTATCCTCTCGTGTAGAAACTAGGTCCCTGTGACGTCATGCGGAGTGGAATCGCATGGGCGCCAATCTGGCCTTTTTCAAATGAGGATAAAATTTGACCCTTGCCATTCGTCTAAACCGGTATTTCAAAAACCAAATAATTTGTGTATTATGAATACACTAATGGTGGGTAACGAATCGCAATCAATGCCTTTCGTTTTCTTTGATGAAGGAAACTACCCTATTCAAAAAATGTTCCCTTAGTTTGACGTAATGATAATTCTGTTGTCACCATTGCTTCACGCTACTGTAATATTGAACCCATAGTAGGACGAAAAGGTACAATCGGAGGCTGAAGATAAGCAAACTGATTCCACAACCAAGTGTCATCAATGATTACAATAGGAGGGGTAGATTTGCATGATAATTCTATACCTAGCATATAACCATGTAAAGATTAGGTGGAAATAATTGAGGACCTTAGAGGCCATGAGGGACAAATGCAATTTTTTATTTTTTGGAAATTAGTGCAGATAATGTATGGTGGAGTACACAGTATGTTGTGGCTAAGGGATACTAGTGGATCTCTGATAAGCATATACAAACATATTCAGTAATTTACAAGAATCTTTTTGTTACAACAACATTGTGTACCCCACCAACCATTACCTGTACTTATCACCAAAAATAAAATATTGCACTTTTCCCCTTGGCTTTTAAAGTCCTCAATTCATAAATGGTAAGTGCAATGGTGAATACGTGTCGATCTTACACCATCATTATGGAGGAAACAATTCTTCAGTTAGACTTCTGGTCTGAGATTGTAGGAATTTTAATGAGGCAAGAAGTATTTTCCTACAAAGGCTGATGACATTTGGCATAAAAATTTGAGCTCACATGAGGGACGCCCTAGGAAAAATGACATACCCCAGCATGTCCATCAAGATAGAACAGGGCATTTCATTCAAAGGAATACTGATACATAACTACCGGCAAAAATGATGAGGATGAAAATCACAGACAATTTAAATAGTGGTTCATTATTTTTATCTACCAGTTTTTTCCCAGCGTTGCATAAACGCAACATTTTGCAAATCATATATTATGGTGAATATTATATTTTTTATGAAAATCATCTTATTTAGGCCAAAATAAACTGGAAAGTACAAAAAAAAACAAAGTTTAAAGCCCTACAAACAGGCTGAGGAATAATGGGTTAAGGTGCTGATATGCAGGTTTGTCCCTTTTCAAAAAATATATTAGGTCAGACAGCAGATATGTTTTAACGACAGTAAGTATCAATTAAAAATGAAAGGTTTCTCATAATGCAATGACAATAACCGGGGCTGTATTTATCAAGCAGCATTCCCGACAGCCGCAGGGTGAGTAGAAAGAGCAGGGGATCTCACATGATTCATGAGGAAGCATGTTTTTACAGAAAAAAATTCAATGTTATAATATTGGGAGCCTTATTATAGATTCTGTCGGATTACTCGGAGGTAATTATCATGTGCCAATATACTGTGAAAATAATCAACATTCACGAGCAAAACTGAAAATAAATAATGATATTTAAAGAATCATGATAACCAATATCACTTGGCAATTAATATAAATCATCAACTCTGTACACAGGGAGTTGGGGTAGACATATTTCAAATTATTTTTAAGCTATATAAATGAAGAGCAACATGACTAAGGTACACCCCAATAAAAATCTTCCGCTAAATTAAATAATGAAAATTTTTAGTTTCTACCAATAACACAATTTAGAAGTGAATTTTCCATTCACGTATACTCTCTGGGTAAACTAGTTATAATTTTGTATGTACATAGATAGTCTATAATCAAACCATTCATTTCTCCAAGGAAGTACTTACTTTTCATCTCGATGGTAATATAACTCTGCAGGCGCAGCACGAGTCCAATAGCATCTTTCAGCCAGACCCATCTCCTCATTTGTTCGAGGACCATTATTACTACAGTTGCCATCTAAACCTTTCCTGATACCACAAGGAAAAGTAATAATGATTAATACTCATCGATATTAAGACACTGCCAGAACCTATTTCACACACAGTACAAAATACTTAAGCATGCAAATTTCACATAAGATTGTTGAAATGACACATTGCAATATTTCCTCTTATAGATTTATTTTACACTACGCGTTTCGTCGTTACAACGACATTTTCAAGTGTAACGACGTTGTGTTAACGAAGTCGTAACGACGAAACGCGTAGTGTAAAATAAATCTATAAGAGGAAATATTGCAATGTGTCATTTCAACAATATTACGAACTTCCACCACATCGTGCCTAACATTATACAAGATATTCACATAAGATTTATAATATTGAATATTTGTCCATTTTCATGAGTATGATCTATTGTAGTCTCACTAGAGTGAGGTTTAAGGAATGGCTGGTAGAGGACTCCAAAACGTCAGCATGATTTCAGCAAGAGTTCTTAACATTGAAAGCGGAATTCATATTTTTTGTTTCAGACAGACAGAATTAGGATTTCGTATAGCAGTTGAAAAAGTATTATCATCTATTCAAAGCCATACAAAATTGAAGAAAATTATTCTAAATTTTCCTTATAGTATGAATTCCAAAATATTCAGACTGTTTCCACCTTAAAGACATTCATGCAATATAATCACTGATTTTTTTATTTCACACAGTCACTGTATTTGTGTTCCTTAAGAAAATGACAAATCAAAATTCTATCTTCTGATGCTAAAAAAATGTGAATTACTTTTGGAAAGTATTTCTCTTAAATTCAAATCATGATCATTCACTTTGGTGTACTGACTCCTTTGTTTCCAACATAAGATATAATACCTTAACTGTTACTCACAAACTTAGAATATCAACAAAGAATTGCCAAAATAGAACACTACGTATGTACAAATAAATACATCACAATGCATTCCTTTATCTCCTTAAATAAAGTTTTAACAAACAATCATCTACGGAATTGGAAAGGGAAAACCTAAGATCATACATCCATGGAATTAATGAAAGATGAAAATATTAAAAAAAAAAAGGCTAACCTCCAATTCAGGAGATGTTCCTCTACCCCATCCTTATCTGTTTTCTTCGTGTCCACTATCCCCTTAGGCTCCAAAGTTTCTTTTGCCTCCACCTTAACAAGATCTAATGTCTTCTCCTTAGGAGATCGTGGCCTTCTAATTTCAGGCGGACGACACTTAGGTAAAGATGATTCACGACGTGAACGGCCTTGAGATCTGGAGCTTCGGTGGTGGCCATCCTTATAAGATGAGCGACGAGGAGGACTCGCTAGAATAAAAAAAAAATAGTACTCCATTGTAAAGAGAAAGATTGACTAAAAAAGGTGGAGTGATAGTGAAACGATCATTTGAAAGAAGGAACTTAAACCAAAATATCCACTATGATCTAAAAAATAGTACAATAATGGAGGACAGCCTTGGGAAAAGAACTATGACACGATAAAAATGAAGAACAAGGCAGAAAAATTTTATTAGATGGAAATTCTTTCTGTCAAATTTTGAGATGAATTAGTGTATAATTGTTCTCCTCCTTTATCCTCCTGTTTACCCTCTCAATTACATTTTATATATTATGTATAAGACATTTATGTATTTGAATTGATTGATCTATCTATATGCAATGACATTATGTAATATCCATCCATACTTCTACGTATTATCTGGCTATTGGTACTGATTTTTACTGATATTTCTATTTTTGAACAACCGATAATTTGTAATCCATCAATTTTGTCCCATACACTACTCGGTTAAAGGGCAGCAAGCCAGTCAATAAATTATGCTATCATTATAATAATTATAAAAACACAGAAAGAATGAGCAAGTCATTAAAAGCGCTATCTTTGGTCTTTATGAATTCCTCTTTTGAATAAATTATCAAACTGACGATAAAATCATCAGTTTTCAAATGTTTCCCTGACAACAGGGTATTCATTCAAATTGAGTATTTTTGATATTTCAAAATAATTTTGTTGCTCCATGCACAGGAATGCTAACATTATGATACCATGATATTTATAAATAAAGTCATTATAATTTATAACAGGGTTACTTTCTGTGACTTTTAATCAAGGATTTAACCCTTTCACTGCTGTGGACGTACCTAGTACGTCCGCACGGCAGACTGCGGTGGACGTACTTTTTCTTCCTCCGTGCCATGCGGTCAGCACTTTCGCCGAAGCACTTCGAAGGGACCCACTAATCCAGGACCCTTTCCTCGACGAATTCACCCACGCAAGACCGTCTCATCGGCCCTACCAGCGGGGGCCCTACCTCCGGAAAAGTGACCGCTCTGACTGCAATTTGAAAATCAATCAATCAATCCGATCATCGAAATATGATTGTTTTCATCGCACTCCTGCCAATCAAGTACATCTTTGAACCGTGTTTCTGCGATGAAAAATAATGATTTTGTTAACTTTGATATAATGGCCATTTTCCGGTGGTCCGCAGCCACGTTTTGTTGCAAAGTTAACAAAATCGTTATTTTTTATCGCAGAAACACGGTTCAAAGACGTACTTGATTGCTTGATTGGCAGGAGTGCGATGAAAACAATCATATTTCGATGATCGGATTAATTGATTGATTTTCGAATTGCAGTCAGAGCGGTCACTTTTCCGGAGGTACGGCCCCCGCTGGTAGGGCCGATGAGACGGTCCTGCGAGGGTGAGTTCGTCGAGGATAGGGTCGGGGATTAGTGACCCTTCGGAGGGTGTACCACACCCATCCTGGAAGTACCTGCTCCATGGGCCCAGGAAACGCATTTTAACATTTTTGCCGCATGTGAGGAGAAGGTTTCCGGAGATTGAACAGCAGTGAAAGGGTTAATATGCTAAGGGAGTCATATGAAACGCACTCATTAAGAATGTCAATTTATAACAAACAATTGCAAAGAAAATTAGACATTTTGAGAGGCACTAACCTCGTGGAGGTAAAAAATCATCCCGACGATGTTGAGAGGACACAGAGTCGTGGCTTTGCTCCCTCGAGTATGACCTACGACGACGTGGAGGTGGACTAACACGCCTCCTTCGATCCTCCCTGCGATCATACTTCCCATCTCTTGCTCTCGAGTCCCTCTCCATGCGTGAACGATCCCTGAATGGCGACCTGTCCCTTAACGGTGACCTGGGTCTGGAAGAACGGCTGTACTCCCGCCTCCATTCCCTCTCTGGTGTTAGTGACGGAGATCTGCGCCTTCTCCCTGGCTCCTTACGGGAGCATTTTGGGGAGAGTCTACTCAACTCCAAACGGGAAGATCTCTCCTGCCTCTCGGCTGATGGTTCCTGGGTTGTGACAGCCACATCACTACTTATCCTGACAAAATTAAATTATAAACAAATAAGATAATTGCATACTAGCTAGCAGGTGCAGAACTTTCAACACTTTATACGAGTATGCCTAGAACTAATGCTATAAAGGCACCCCTCCTTAATTTTATTCATTACTGCAATTCCCGTTATGAATTTTCCCAACTCATTAATAACCAATACTTTATTTTGGAGTAATTATGTTTTAAAAGACCAACAGGTTATTTATCAAAATTACTTTCAACTAAAAATCCAATGTAATCATTTTGAATGCAGGTGAAAAATTTAAAGATAATCAGCTTAATTATTAGGTGCTGATTTGTTTTATTTTATAATGTTTTTATAAACTAGCTTTGCTGTTAGTCATCTTGTCCAGGTCAAATCTTGCCACTCAATTGTAACCCACTTTCCAATGAGCTATTAAGCTGAAATTTTCAGGATAACTCAGAACCAGATGACAATACATAATTCTACCACTTTAATTATGATTTTAACTCAATCTAAATTATTATTAAGAAATTAAAATTAAACATGGAGATTAGCTCACAAATGGTCACCAAAATTCGATGGCAGCACCGCGATTATTTAAAGGAATGAGAATGATTGAGAGTCATCACAACAAATTTTTTAACATCATAACATCCTGAAACTATGAAATACAGTGATCTACAGTTGATTCTATTTTAATTGATGTTAAAAATAAATTTAGCACAATAGGGTAAGAAGTGCTCAATGTTTTCTGTTGTATATGAAGCAATTTATTCAGAGATTTTGTCAGACTCTAAAATAGAAAATTTATTGTATTCTTTTCGGTTCAAAACAAAAACATTGTTTTTCATAAAAACTTATTCTGTATTATCATTTATTAACAACAATCATAAATTACCTGGAGACACATGACGAGGCATCAGAAGCAGTACTATCCAAGTGCACTGAGGGTACAGGCTGCTGCAGAATGCTCCCAACGTTGACAAATACAGATGACGAAACTGGGGACGGTGACGGTGTGGGATAAAAGTTTCCTGGCAAAGGGGAATAAACAGAGGGTGGAGGAGCAGCCACCGGAGGAGGGATGTGAGATGGGGGAGGGTACGGAGGTATGTACACAGGTATAGGCGGCCGCTCATAGTATATGTTCGGGTAGGTTGGGAGAGGTGGGACAGAGCTCACTTGTGGTTGCGGTGGAGGAGCCACAAAAGGAGGAGGCTGAATGTACTGCTGTATGGGTGGTGGGTATGGAGGCGGCCATCCTGCTGGTTGCTCACAAGGGGTCTGAACTGGCCTGGAATCAGAGACACGAAGGTCAGTGATAGGTTCCTATGAATGTCTCTTGCAGGGGCGATTTGGTATGATATTTGAAGGAGGCAACCGACAGCTGAGGTCTTTTGCACCATGAGGGAAGGATATGGAAGGAAGGGTGGAGAGAAACCCAGCGTCGGCATTAGCTTGCTCTAAATGAGAAGAGCCATGGAGACCACAGATTGACATTCCATCTAACAGATGACCTGCTGTGAAATGCCCCCCATACAACATTAAAGCAGGGATTGGCCAGTCTCTAAAAATTCTCTGCCACTGCAGAGATTTGAACCTGTGCCCACGAGGTGGGAAACCAATACTCAAGCCACCGGACCAACCTGATCCCACTTGCAGGTGTGGTCTGGCCAGGTCAGCTGATCGGCAATTGCCGATCAAGGCTCCTGTCTATGGTAAAACGGCAGACAGGGGGTAAATGCCAACAGGGAGGGGGGGGGAATGACCAATTGTTACACGGCATATTAACCTGCACAAACTAATTTCTGAATTCCAAAACGATTTCCATTGTATGGAACGGAAAATGTTCGATTGCATGAACCAAATAAGAACAAATTCTATTCTCTGCAATTAAAAAGATAGGCAAAAATCAAGCTTTTTGGAGCTTTCTAAGGTAACTATAAATGGCTTGAAGTGTAGATGGCTAAGAGGAATGGATATCATTCACCTGATATTAACCCTTTCTAGGGAGATTTAGGAAGGCAATTTTCGTAGAATTTCTACGGGAATAAATAAAAGTTAAGGTATTTTAAAGTTAAAGTTAAAGCATGTAAGATACTGTACGTTTTCATTGCCAGGTAGTTCAATGAATAGTCACTTGAATGAGGAAAATATTACGGCAATTATACTTTTAATTTAATCTAAACACCAACAAAGCCATTCGCAATGATATCACGAGTAATTTCATGCAGAGCGCAGGATATGGCTCTATATGGTAGTTTCTGACGCCAAAATGTTAACATTCAGACGTAAACGTCGCACTCCACGTACACAAAAACATAATAAACTTATCGCTGGACATTAATTGAATATTATACGAAAGGATTGCCCGCAAAAATCATTATTAGATAGTAGGGGCGTCGTACTGTAAAAGGGAATTACAGCGATGGCTGATTCACCCGTCTGGTTCGCAGATTTTAAGGGAAAACCAATTTTGCCGGCTCTTACGTGGGTCTACACTACAACGGCCAAAACCCTTGTTCTCATGACAGCAGTGGAAAGAAGTATTCACACCCTCTACACCTTCATTAATTGTATGATCAAATTTTGTGACAGCGGAAATGGATCAACTGCAGATTTCTCTACTTTTCGTTGAATGATAAGCTTTACAAATACGAACGCTCACACATACACTGTTAAAATTGCAAAATAAGGGTTCATAATTACTAGCTATTATAATCTTTAGCATTTGAATATCCATTCCAATCTCTTAAGCATTATGTAAAACCTGGTATAGAAATAGTTGAGTAAAACTCACCGGTTCTCCATCGAAGCAATTAGACAGCAATCAAGTTAAGGTGAAAATCTCCAACTCGCGTAAATAACTCAGCGCAACAATAATTTCAATGAATTATTGTGCTTTGTTTAGCATAAAAAATCCTCATTACCAAAGAGCCTGATATTGTGCCGGAATTTCTGGAATGTCTTTCCACATTTTAACAACAGTTGAGTGAATATCAATGCGATGACTTAATAATGTATTTAATAAAAAATCACAGACACTAAAATTAAGGTCACCACGTTTACAGTAACGATGCTAAGGATGAAATCACACTGGAAATTTATTTCAAAATAGACACGGCCTCAAGCCATGCGCGGCGTGCGTAGCCGATGCATGACTCGACTATCGTCGAGCGTCCGCGAATCCGCAGAAAGCGGACCTCAAAACGAAAATGTAAAAAGTTTTTTTCCGTCGCTTATAAAATTAACAGCATTTGAATGATGATTAAAATTATCCCAATTTCCTTTCAGATAATTATGGTGCCTCATGCGTGTTACTAGTCGTTGCATTCAACTGCTCCCCTTTGTTTACTTTTTATCTCCCTCCCCCTCCCCTCATAAATCTTGTGAAGTTCCATCATGATTTACATTTTTTATTTCTAGTACAGAGAATTGATGCATACAAATATTTGTCATGGGATAAATTTATTCGTAAGGGTATCTAAAAAATACTAATTGAGATTAAACACGCGAAAGGGGTGCCAGGATAAGTTTATTCAGGATTCAGGGTATACACCATTCACACCGTAGCTACTCCAACACTTTATGAACACTTGAACGTGTAACTTTAGCATTTATTTGCATAGAAACCTCGAGTACAGTCGTCTTGATTGTTTCGTAAGAAATAATATCTTTAATAGTATGCAATTCTGAGTCTATATGATACAATATATGACTATAATTTTGCGGTTCCTCGCGGCTCGTACCCTTGCACCTATTTATGACTTCTATCATTTCAAGATCAAACCTTAATTATTAGAAGAAGATGAAAAATATTCGATTTTTTAATTCTTGGGTGTGTTATGAAACGCGACATAATAGTCACTTTTACTATAATATGTTTATTTTTGTAATTTTTGTATTGTGCGAATTCGCAGACGTCGTAGACCCTGAGCAACAGTAGAAAGGCGGTTGGCGTGTGCGGCGACATATCTTGCGTGTGGTAGAAGTGGTAGAAGGCGTATGGAAGAAAGCGGTACACCTTAAACACACGATAGCTTCTCATGGAGACTGGTAGGGAGCAATCTCTAATTTGATAAACTTTATGCTCTTTACCGTTGTTGATGATAATATCGTGTCGCAGAAATGGCTGCATATCAAAACGGTGACTGCGTCGCCAGTCCTCGTAGTAATGGCAAAACTCCCTTCCTCATTGGCGTTGCTGGTGGAACAGCATCTGGAAAGGTGAGAAATTATTTGCATGATTACTTCAGTTTACGCTGATAACGATGAATTTTAATTAAGAGGAAATATCTTGCACGTGTTTTTTAACCGATCAGCATTTACTTCTGTTTGTTTTCAGTCTACAGTTTGCAAAAGAATCATGGAAAAATTGGGTCAGGTCGACATGGATCAAACCAAAAGACAGGTTGTTTGTATAAGTCAAGACAGTTTTTACAAGAGCTTGACTCCTGAAGAAAAGCTGAAAGCCGATAAAGGGCAGTACAATTTTGACCATCCATGTAGGTAGTTTTTCTTGTCAATATATGATAGTGGAAATAATAGGTGTTATGGCAAACTTATATCAGTGGATAAATTAAAATTTTCTTTTTCAGCTGCCTTTGATGATGAACTCATTCTTTTTACGCTAAAGGAAATCCTTGCTGGAAGAAAATGCAAATTGCCAGTGTACGACTACCGGACTAATACCAGGTAGGAAGACTGCCATTTGCTACACAAACTGTGCTCCTATATTCAATCGGGATGGCTATTTGTCGTCAGTAATGCTCTAGGGTGTTAGGCACCTAATTTAGCGATTATCAGTTTCAACCCCTTCCCAATTCCAGTTTTCCCTCATGTTTCCCCTTTTCCTTCGATAACAATTGTCGAGTTTACTAATATCAATCGCCTTAAATGATGAATGATTGCTCTTGCATTGATTTTCCTAAGTCGACTGCCATGTTAGTCAGTGACTTTACGTATCAACTTTTGTTGGATAATCCTTTAATTGAGTAATATTGTGTGTGTGGTGGTATCCTCCCACTGTGATATGAAGACGCCTTGTTTCTCTTTATCATCTCACTGATTGAATTTGAATTATTGTTCTGTATTCTTTACCCAACTGAGATTCATTTTTCCAGTTCATTGTAATTGGTTAAAGTTGGCAAATTGAATGAATAAACTTTTCCCCTGATGCCGAGCTTCAACAGTAACTTTTAATTATCAACATTACCCATTCTCAAGGCTACTGGTTCCTGGAACCCGGGATGGAACCCGGATCATCGGCTGCCTTAAATTTTCTTTACCAGGACAAATTTTACTCAATATCTTATTCCTCTCATTGTCTCTTAGTTTGGCATAACTAATGGAGGAATGAGGGAATAGATCCCCTCCCCCCTAAGGCCTCACAGATACAAAAAGTTATTTAAAACTATTGTCTAGTTTTGACATGTTATAACTGCATCTGCTTAAAGTTAAAGATCATTTATTAATATTATGGTAGTGAGATGAGTCACAATACCAACCGTTGACTAACCCTCGAATCCCCTGTTACCTGGAGGGATCGCTCCCCCAGGCCCCTCAACACCCTAAAGCATATTCCTGGTTTCACCACACTGTCTTAGTATATTATAGACCACCATTCTACTGGCACATCAGATTTTTAGGGAGGTACCACCTTTTGTATCAGGGTATGTTTGTTGGGAAAGGACCAATTAAGTGATTCAATTTTTGCGGCAAAACACAAATGCTGGCTGCGGAATGTGTGGTCGTAGACTCTGTAAATTGATGTTGGAGGTGAATACAAGTGTTGTACTGCTCTGCTGGATGTGTACTTGTTGGTTTTGAAGAAGAATTGTGGTGTTGTTGCTGTATCATAGGGGATCTTGGCATTAATATAAAGATCATTGTCATTGCATGGACAGTTCAACCAATATCAAGGTGTTTCAGTCAGGGAGTTCTAGTGAATAGCTATTCAAATAGGTTTTTTTCCATAAATGTAGACACTGGATTTTTTAATGCTAATGTGGCAGTTTTACAATCTTGGCCATCAACTCAAATCTGTCGGTGAAATTTTTCAGAGAATGAAGATTGAAAGGTGAGAGAGTTATGCATTCAGATGGGCTGTATTTAGACATACCCAAATGGCCTGTTGAAGTGAAAGCCGACTGAAGTACTTGGCTAAAGTATTATAGTAGGAAAGGAATTAAGTTTAGTAAAACATATGCATATGGTGCTTTCTCTGCAAATGATATTCAGGGACTACTCCCGGATTTTAGCTTGGTTGATATCTCAGTTACCTTCAAAGTTTTTGCTCTCAACTTGGGTTCTAGCAATGAAAAAAAATGAATCCTTTCTAGTCCTTTACCTACAAACATACCCCAATACAAACTCTCAATTAGATCTTCTGGTAAATGAGTGAATATGGTGCTTAAATCAAGTGTTGCACTTTAGAGGCTGTATTGACCGTAATGCAAATGAAAACTCCAGAGCATTTCCTGAAGAACACTTGAAACTCTTCATCACATCTGTGTGATTTCCAGCAACATGGAAATCCTAGAATAATCAGGGAAGTTATGTAGGATTTCATGCTTCATATGGAATCCTGGAGTTGAATTTTTCTAGGGCATCTGACTGAGATAGGCTCTTTTTTATCTGCATTGTATGCCTCGTTAACTCGGAGAAGGAAGTAAAACCTTGGTGCACCATCGTCGAAGAACTCTTACAATTAGTTGAAACCACTCTTTTGTTTGTAATGGAATATTGAGGATTTTGATTATGAAAATAACAAGGAAATAAATTCAACTGTAGCATACTCCCGATTATCTGGGCTAATGATGGGGAGAGGAGGCACGAATAATTAAAACTTTCACTTTAATTTCTTGTAATTTCTATCATATGCGTTAATCAGTCAATCTTATTATTATCTACACACGTTTTATGCTGTATTAGATTGCTTCTCGGAATCATTAGCAACTTTCTTTTCCTGACTGGATCTTTTTTTGCTGTGATAACATGAGTGCACTAGTATTCTTACTCGTAGTAGCAAAAATATATCACAAAAGGTGTTAAAAAATGTTTTTGCTCTGCATATTAGAAGAAACAGCTTTTTTAGACATCTGACTGTGGGCAACGAATTTTGATGGTGTCCAAGTCAAGTGTCGCAACTTTGGAGGGTATATTGACCGCAACGCAAATGAAAACCCAAATAGAGCAATTCCTGAAAATTACTGCAAAGGGGAATGTTGATGGAAGGAAGAGAATTTTGCATGTAACATATCAATTACAAATAGCTACCTCTGAAATCCCGAGCAATTTTTACTGCCAAATTTTTGAATTCGTCAAATAAGATACAGACTTCCAGATCAAATAGATAAGGCATTGGAGGTATGAAGATACTCAAGAATCATGGGAGTCTTTTTAGCTGTATTGTTTGAATAATTTGTAATTCTTCTTTCAAGAAGGAGGAGCAGTTTTAAAATTAATTTATATCCTAACTTGAAGGACTACTAGAGATGAGGAAATAAGATTGGAATTTGAAAACGCTGGAAAGCAAAACTGATTTGTCGACCGTGGAAAAGTAACCTAAGCGTAGGCAAATTTTGTATGAGGAAATTTACGCTAATCAGTTTTCCTTTAAAAACAACATGTTGTGGACTTAAGGACTGAAAAGTGCTAGGTAAGACCTTATATCATTTTCTAAAAATTTCTTATCAATTATTTTTGTAATATTTCAACAAAACTAGGTGGTATGATTCTCAATTTTAATTATGAGTAGGAGGGTGGCCATAAAGATTTGTTGCTCGCACATCTCCATGAGGTGGGCTATGGTAGCTATTTCCTAATTCTTTCCCCACATGAGGTAATCCTATCGTGCACTGCATGCTGTAATAAATAAACCAGGAAGACTCCAACATCAAATTTTTATTGTCAGTACTCACGTCCAATCAGGGGTGCTGACTTACAAACAATATTGGGGGGGCCCAAACCGGGGACCTTGCCCCGGTAAATTTTATAAGTAATGAATTATAAGTTTTTTAAGCATTTTAGAAGAGTCATATGATCAACATTAGAACGCTGATCACTCGAATCTCGATATCTGGGCACTCCGGCGAAAATCGACAAGCCTGACACATTTTTTCCTCACATCTGTAACGATTTTATGGGGGGGCTCCAGCCCCCTAAGGCCCCATGGAGTCCCAATTGCAGTTGACACTGGGTATTTCTTTATCTATGAGTCCTGTAATACTGGATGCCAATTTTCAATACTTCTAGGGGAGAAAGGGAAACAACTTTTTTTATTCATTAATTTTACTTGTTTTTTTAGGGTTGAAGGACAAGAAGTTACTATATACCCTGCCGATGTTGTGTTAATTGAAGGAATCCTTGTATTCTATTTTCCTGAAATAAGGAACCTGTTTCATATGAAACTTTTTGTTGATATGGATTCTGACACAAGGCTTGTGAGAAGAGGTAAGTTGTGTTGCTCTTTATTCCAAATGAACAATTCTATTAAAAGTATGTTTTTGATAAGTAGCTGGCCTTCATGTTCATTTAACTTAAAGATATTATTTTAGGTATGTCACACAGCAAAATATCTCATGTTGTATCCTCTGCAATCTTTATTCATCAACAAATTAATATAAAAATGATCTTATATCATAAAAATTGTTTCTTTTCAAAATATCCTCAAGGGATTTTGATCTTACTATAGGTTAGCTTCCTTCATCAAAGAATTCAAAGATCTTTTAACTGCAGCTTGTGCCCCATCATAAATATGATATTTATGTGCCTATGCTTAAGTGAAGAAGTTTCGGCTTACTTGGAAATCAAAGGTCAAATTTAACCTTGTTTGAATAAGCTCATTATGGTAGTCATTGCAGCTATGGGCTAGATGACATCAAATGCTTATGCTTGACGTTCTGAGGGATAGGCAGTTTTTTAAACTGAACTTACTGGAGCATATCTGAAGGACTGTGCTCTGAGAAACATGTAATTACAATCACTATATTGTCTGGGAATGAAAACTTTCCGTTGAACACAAAAGATGAGTGTGATTTATTTATTCTTTGATGGGTAGAATAGGGTGGTTTCCTATTATTTTTTTATTGCCTTAATCGAAAGATTATTACTCCTGGAGTACGCATTTCATGCTTTTAGATTTTTAAATGACGATATCTATTTTTCGCGATTAAATGAAAAGTGAAAATTTTCAAGCTCGGGAAAACGCGATGGCTAAGTATGAATGCCGGGAAAAGCCCGTGTGACGTCGTTCTGGTTCCCGCTGCCGCGAGTGAGGTGACCTTGGGGCGAGGCTTTGAGCGCTGATATGATGCAGGATGCTAGCAGGTAGCAGAGTACCCTGCTAGCTGGTAGCGCTTGGATTAAATAAGGATTATTAATACCTTATCAAATTAAGGAAACTTTCCGACCTTAGGCAGTTTTAATAAGTGATTATTAAGACATGTTTCCCTGAGCCCTGTGCCTCATGCATGAATTGGTAATCTCAGAGGATGTGTAACTCCTATCTACTCGTATAGAAACTAGGTCCCTGTGACGTCATGTGGAGTGGCATCGCATGGGTGCCACTCTGGCCTTTTTCAAATGAGGTTAAAATTGACCGTGACCATTCGTCTAAACTGGGGTTTCTAAAACCAAATAATTTGTATATTATGAAAACACTAATGGTGGGTAACGAATCGCAATCAATGCCTTTCGTTTTCTTTGATGAAGGAAACTACCCTATTGTGATCTATCATTTGATCAAAGTCTATAATGTTTTAATTTCACTCGTCTTAGAATGAAATGAATATCTAATTTGAGGAGTTAATGGAAAACTAAATCTGTATGTTCAGTAGTAATCAATGCAATCTTTAAATTCTTGCCCCATCTCTCATTCTTTTTTTTTTCATCTACTCAGTTCTTAGGGATATACAAGAACGAGGAAGAGATTTAGACCAGGTTTTGACTCAATATACTACGTTTGTGAAGTTGGCCTTTGAAGAGTTCTGCTTACCGGTAAGTCTATGTTTCTGTGTGTGTTATAATTTCATGACATATTATTTATCTTGATTTTACCAGATATATAACATCTTGATGAATGTTTATCTTTTTTGTTATAATGAAAACATAAGGTAGTGAGTGTCTTCAGTGCAATAATTTCTTTAATCTGTAATTGATTTTTTTATTTTATTATTAGTTGATATATTTGTATTATTATTTTATTATTTGCAAAAGCAAGTATACGACCCAATTTGTGATAAAGTTTCAATACAATGGAAAGACATTGTGCAGTTTAAAATACCAATTGGGCATGAATTATTTCAATCTGTAGAAAGGGAAGTCCCTCAAGTGTAACCACCAGATCTCATTCAAATTTTGCTCTATGATAGGAAATGGAAACTCATGAGATGTAATTTTGGTTTCAGCCACCAAAGCTTGGTATTCTTTAGGTATTAGAGATGGAAAGTACAAAAATTACTAAAAATTAAAGTTAAGAAATTACTGTGGAACCTCGTTAAAGCGAGTACGGGCTATAGCGACACCCCCGCTATAGCCCGTCTAAGAGTAGTCTTGATCTTTTTAATTGGTTTGTACTTGTTGTTTCTGACCTGAAATAAATAATTTAGATGCTTTTCCTAATGTTATGTCTGTTTTATGTGGGGTTTCATTCACTCTCTGTCACTGAAAAATGGAAAGAGCTTTTGTCGACAGGGCATAACCTAAAAATTTGAACATTACGTTCAAATTTTAAACAGTGAAAGCAAGTTTATAAACTAAGAACACAATGGAAATTTATTATTAATACGGCAGAAGACATAATATTGGACTTAATGTCTTGCATTTACATTTTTGCAAAACCCTAAACACTATAGGATAAGCCCACGACACTTCATTACTGAGATACAGTGGAACCTCGTTAAAGCGAGTACGGGCTATAGCGACACCCCCGCTATTACGAGAGATAGCCGATGCACCGTCAATTGACCCTATAATAAGCGTGTTAAAAAATTCGTTTTTACGAGACCCTTTCGGTGTTGGCTCTCGCCATAGCAAGGCTTTCACCGCTGGAGGACTTTCATCAAGACTCCTTAACCTCTGTAATTGCTAGCGATCTGTTAGAAATGAAGTTAATGGAGTGCTCAGTCTCAAATTTATGTGGTAAACTGTCGTCCGATAAATATAATGATCGACGAAACAATGCTTTGCATTATTTTTATTCAGTGCGGCGCTTATAAATTGTTTGAATAGTTTGTCGTTATTTGAGTAAGGAAATTTAGTGATGCAAAAAAACATCGCCTTTCGTCTGGATTTATGCTTACGTTTATCGGATAGATGTTTATCTGTCGCCGCACCACTCCTGTTCCTGTATATCTGTTCGCAAGAGGTATATTGGCTATTATTTGCTCCACCTCCGGTAAAGCGACAATTCGCTATAGCGAGTGTTTATTAGTACACCGTGGGGTGTCGTTATATCGAGGTTGCACTGTACTAAATTTATGCATCTCGAAGCACAGCATTAAACAGTCTGTGCTCTTCTCCCTAGTAATGGTATATAAGGGTCTATATTTGTGCTGTGTGTTGCATTAATTTAGGCGTTTTCTAGTACTTTTCATTGCTAATATTTCAAAATTATTGTGCGTTAGCGACTGAAACCTAAATTACATCTCATGAGTATCTATTTCCTATCACCTAGCAAAATTTGATAGAGGATACTTGAGGGACTTTTCTTGTTAGTCTAGAAGCATTTAAAATCATCCGGAATATTGTAGCATCGTGATCTCTGGTCAAGCCAATTTTAGGATCGTTGATGGTGGTAAAAGAGCTACTGTGTATCAAAAAATGCCTGTTGCCAACCATATTACTATGTCACTAACTTTCCGAATTTCTCTCTTTAGACCAAGAAGTTTGCAGATGTGATCATCCCCCGTGGTGCTGATAACATAGGTGAGTTTTCTTTGATTACTCTTAATGTATTAGTCCTTGATGGCCAATGTGAAGCTAATTTTAATTTTTTTATTCAGAAAAAGCAATCCAACTATGACATTTTGCACTCAAGCTTTTTTCGATTTGCTATTTTATTAGTGCTCTTGAAGGTGATCTTGAAAGTGGTCATGGCTTTGACGAGTGTGATGTAGAGTAGTTTTGGTAGAATTGGCAGTAATTTCTAGTTTCTTTCCGTGGAAAGTGTGAATTTTAGAATCATGTATCAAATTGGTTAAATAGATGTTGACCTGTTGAATGTTATTTTTGAATTTATTCATCCCTAGTGTGTATTCTTTTTGCCTTTGTACCTAAATTTGATGTAGAAATCCTTAACTGTGACAAACACTGTTGATTTACTCAGTCAAATGCTACCAAGTTTGCATTATTATGTGTTATTAACCCTCTATGTGCTATCCTTCTTCCTGGGGTACTGGCGAGAAATGCTGAGGGTATTTTAGTAAAATGTAGCAACTAGGACAAAAAAATACAGATATTTTATCACATATCTATAAGCTTTTTTAATGATTGAGGTTAAACTGGTTAATATTGACAAAATATTTTTATGTTCACTGAAATAAAATATATCAATGTAGTAAGTTATAGCAAATTAAATAATGTATTACGTAAGAGCCGATATTTTGGCCCATCATACTTTTTGCCCGAGCGGCAAAAGCTGATATTTCCGCTTGGCCTGCCGCACTTAAAAGTTAATGGCAGAGGATTAATGTTTATTCCCGACAATACTTTGTTGACTGGGTTTGTAACATCTATTGCTTAATTTTTATCTAGTCTCTCTCTTAAATTATAGTTGGCCTCTTCACTGATTTTATTTTATTGTTGATTGTGATAGTTTTAAAAATAGAGAGACCCAAATTCTTCTGTTTTTCTATTGGTCACCTACTTTTCAAGCTTTTTGTGACAGAAAATTGACAGCCTCAACCCCTCGCAGATAAGTTGAAAACATTACAAACTCATGCTGAGTGTTTTTTCTGCTTCTCAGCCATGTGTTTAGGCCTCGTTTCTAGCCTTAGTGAGCAATTCCTTCCCTTAATGAAAGATCCTCTGAAAAATAGTTAATGAACCAGAAAGCCAATGATGTAGTCATCTCGTCAAAAATGGGCGGCAACTCCTGCATTTCCTTATTTTACTCACTGGAGACTGGCTGAATGGGAAGATTTTTTTTCATCATAGCTTAGTCCATTAATGCCGTGAGGCTTATAGGAGGTGGTCAAGTTGATTCTCACCCAATCTCATATGGGGGGTCCTGGCAGGTATACATAATTTTTCTTTCCACAGTGTAAAATTGTAGTCTTAGTAATCTAAAATGCTAGTCTTAACTAATAGTTAATATTTTGAAATTTAATTTAATATTTAATGTAATGAAATAAATTGTTATTGTAAAAATGCAATTCAGCATAGATTTCAGAAGCAAAGATTAGATACAATGTATTTACGCAGAAAATATGCATTTTAAACAATCTCAGATTAGATTAGATGGAGAGAGTCAAGCAAATCTCACAATTTCTCACTAAAGAGGGAGGTAGGGTCCAAAAATCACTAACATCACCTCACGTAATTAATGGATGCCCCCTTATCTTTCTCTTCCATTTTCTGAATTCTTTTATTACTCACTTTAATTAAACTTTTCCTGCCCGTGTCTACTGTTGGAAAACGTTTTCTGTGCTACGAGTAGCATTAGAATATTTTAAACCTCTCTTTACGGAGCTCTTTTTTGGGGTGAAGTTACATTGGTATTTTTGTCCTTCAAATTTGAGACCACTGAAATTTAAGACCAGCTGAACGGGCCTCCGTCCATTAGCCCGGCCACTGAACAAGACCCTCACACTCAATCTTAGCAGAAATCTAAGGTCAACTTTTTTCGTTACCAGTATTTTTTTCAACCAAATATTGCATTTGATTTTCAATAATTTACTCTTTTAAAAGAATTACTATCATTTTTTTAAGCGTCGGGGAATTTTAAACGGATTTCTAGCATTAATAACAAAACCATGAATTAACAGAAGGTAATAAGAGAAGGCAGAAGTTTGACATTTTTAACGCTAAAACTTCATTTAAAAATTTCTTATGCACTGAGCAAAATGGGGAATTCATTTCAAAGTAAAAAAAAAATAGTATGCAACAAAATGTATCATTGAAAAAATTATTGATAATATGACCACTTCGAAACGGATTCATGCCATGAGGATGATCTTAAACGAGTGAGAGGGTCGCGCCTAATTGCTGAAGAGTGGCTCGAAGGACTCGCTAAGCTCGGTCTCAGACCGGGCCTAAATGCATCCCACAATTTCTACCTCAGCAATCACCTCCTCCCCTCGCATTGCCCAGAGCCAACGTCCGGTCATTGCATTTAAAAATCCACGACAGCTTTACCCGACGTCAGGTCTTCTGCATTTTTAAAATGCCCATCGGCTCCACCTAACATTCAGCACGAAAGGGTTAATGATTTTCAGTCAATGATCATTTGAAGAGATAGCAAGCATTTGATTTAATCTGATGGCGGCCAATTTGAGAGTTTTCTTCAGTAGAGGTTTTGTTTTCTGTTAACCAAATCAGTCAAAACTCAGGGATGGACTCATCCATATTTTCCACATACATGGTTGTTTGAAGTGATTTTGATGCTTCAGTGCCAGTTATATTGGGCACTTAGGCAAAATTTGTCGTATATTACTTCTCCGTACATTACTACTCTGTTTCAGTTTTGGTTACACTCACATTGCTCTGCTATTATTTCAGGTGAAATTTCCATGTTGAAAAATATACAGCAGAATTTACAGTATTGCAGTGCCAAAAGATAGCTCTATTTAACTCTATCTATTGTTTACTGTGTTTCATGTAAAGTTGGGTCTCCTTTTGAGCTTTTCTTCAGGGTTCATACCGCTTAGGGAATTTTATATAATGATTAGGGGAAAACTCCATATGTGCATCGAAGAGATAAAAGATGTGTTCGAATGCACTTCCACTTGACACTGATTGTTGCTGTGTTCGGGCTGTAAATTGGCTTTTTTTTGCCACCCTAGCAGAGAAGCGCAGGGTAGTACCTAGTTGGTGTTACATGACTTTATTTCCACTAAAAGAACCTTTTTGGCAATATGCCTTGCTAAATTTTTTCCATTAGATATGAAGTCGGAGAAATTTGAAATATTCGGACTGAAAATCAGGGAAATTGAAATGAAATGTTGCTTTGAACCATGTCGTTGAAACCATTTTCTCGTGTTAGTGATTTTTTTCATCACTAACTGTTAGATTTTTGTCTAATGCAGCTTTGTTTTGTTTATTTTTGGAGTAAATTTCAATTAAGTTTCCTGTCAATAAAAGGGAATTCTGTCATTTGAATACATAATTTCTTAAATTGTACCATAACTGGTGTCTTTGCTGTGGACAGAAATCACATTCAAAGAGATATTTCTAGCTTATGAAGACAGCAGTTTTTTTATTGAATCATTAGTCATTCATAACATATGATGGACTATATCATTATTATCTTTGTACAATATATACATTTGTTAGACTGTTTTCATTTGAAATGTTAACGTAATCGGAAAGTTTTATGAAGTATTTATTCTTCCTCAATTTTTTTCAGTTAAGAGAATCATATCATTTCTCAGTCAGCACAAAAGATATTTTACCCCATTATTTCTCTAATTTTACACTGGTAAAATTGTGGTAAAAGATCAATAACCTGTGAGTTAACGGGTAAAATATCTGTAAATTTAAGTGGCAAAATTCGGGTAATTTCGTGGTAAAACACGGGTAAAATTCGCTTTTTCTGGGTAAAACTTCCTGATGCAACATCAGAACCATCTGTGGAGCTTTAAAATAAACATGACGACGCTCCCTATATCGGTGATTTTGTGAACTAACAGTACATGGCTTTAATGCGCTATAGGTGTTCATATGCACAATAAATGAACGAAATCGACATTGATATTGAAGAATAACTGTTTAATGAACGACGAAAAGTTACTAAATATTCAAATGCAAAATTTATATTAGGAAATAACCACTTGGTGAAAAAGAAACAATAACAAAAATAAAACCCACATTCATGAGGACATACATACTCGAAGAAGGAGAAATAGCCAAAATAAATAACAGTTATGCTTTAAGAGGAATTGCCAATTTGATTTATTTTAAAATACATGGAAACAATGTTAAACTTGGAACTAATTTTCTTCCGTTGAGCACTTGGTGACAACAGCTTCCACACCGAACTTCTCGGGGAATGATTACAAGGAAACAAATTCGCCCAAACGAGAATCCTAAAAACTACTTTTCCAAACTTTTTCACCTGAAATTTTCAATGAAATCACTGTAAATAAAGAGTGCTATAATTTGGCAGAGGTTGAGGGAACCAAATTTTAGTTATATTGGTTATTAAAAAGTATATTGTCTCACCATGGCATCACAGCAAAAAGTGATGGAACTCTCTGGTTAAATTTTCCACTGAATATTTTTCTATTTTCAGCATTGTATCAGGCAACTTAGTTTAGTTTACTTCATGATCCAGTAATAGCTAGAAATTATAATTGCCAGGCATGTTACTTCGGCACTTGCAGTCATGTTCATATTCCTCCTTCATTGTTTACTTGTTCACTCGTAGCCAACGTTACGGTCCAGTAGTCGCAAATTGCAGTTGAGGATCCAAAATAGCCAACCGTCAAGATATAAATTCGATCTTTCATAAAAATTATTTTAACGAAAATAATTATCTGATGAAAATTAGTACTCTTCTCTTTTTATTTTCGAAAATAATCAGGTTATTTTTAATTACTTGAATTTTTGTTAATGACCATAGCCTTTCATCGATAGTGTGTATATAATGTGAAACTATTTGCGGAATGAAATTGAAAATAATATGAAAAATATCACTGTAGTGTCGCTATGGATATATTAAACTTTACTTTTCTACTCGAAACTTTTCTCAACCTCAAACAGTTAAATGAATGCCTCATTATATATTTTTTATACTTCACTCTTGGCAATTCTGAATGCGAGTAATAACGTGGTATAGAAAGGGTAAAGGTTACTAGTGTAAATTTGCCACAAATTACCGAAATAATTTCCACCTAAATTATCTCTTTTGCAATCTGGGTTTAGTATAGAATTTATTTGGTTTTTAAATTTCATTTACCCTTCTGATGAATGTGTTTAATCGTTGAATACATTTTGGGGCATAGGCTGGAAAAAGTATGGAAAATTGCCATGTTTATATCTAAAAAATAATTTTTGAACATCTAAAACTGACTTTTTATCAACTTTATCAATGCATCCTGCAGTTATTCTCCTCCAACTCCTGAGGTGCTAGTTGAAATTAAAGTATTCTAGGATATGTGTGTCTGAGGATCGTATGAGTTTTGAATTGAACATAAAAGTTGAATGTTTGTGGTATCATGTGATATCTATTGATGAGAATTCCTTAAAATTTTGACATTTTGCTGAGTGCCCTTGTTTTGTTTTTTTTTTGTTTCAATACGAAAGTCTCGGTATTATTTTGATTATTTTTTTCGTTCGTGTGAGGTTGCATGCCAGGTATATGAGTTTGGGTCTGTTCAAAAGGTTAGATCATAGCTTTTGAATTGGCCAAAATCTATTAATTTGCCATCATAGTAGAGTAATTTGACCTTAAGATCTTGTAGTACCTCTCCTTGTATGCATGCTTACAAGCATCTCTTGTCTTTTGCCACTTTCTATGAACTTTTTTAGAATAGTATGTCTTTGGTAAAATTATTTGATTTGGACTTTAAAGGACTATATTTATGATGGCTGCTTAGTATGAGGTACGCCTAAATTTTGTGTATTTTGGCTCAGGAGTGCAAGTTAATTTTAATTCCCCATCATCCTTGTGGTGGAAAAAGAAGTATCATATTGAGGGAGAGTGTGATTCTCCTGTGAATAATCACATAAGGTTCAGTTTTTACTTCTATTAACCTGCGGTGAAGCTGTATAAAATGAACTAAAATTGTAAGATGTTATCAAAATCTAAATTCTCATCAAGGGTATAACTTTATAAAAGTGTAATGCAGTGCATAAAGTTACATGAGAAGTAGGTGACAGGAATGTTGCTTAGTGCCAATATTTTGTCACCTATGTAACAGTACTTGGTGCTGGCAGAAAAAGAGTAAAATTCTGCATGTGTTAAAAGGAAGTCGGGAAGCATTAAACCCCTAAGTATGCAGGTGACAGGTAACCCCAAACCCACTAGATGCAGGAGACAGTTGTGCATTTAGTTACAATGGCCTCTACAGTGCTTGAGGCGACCTTGTCTCTTTGTTGGCATTTATGGGTTTTTGGGCAAAGAAAAGTATTTCCTGATACTTCAGTGACATATTGTTAGTGAGCTGATCCTCAAAGATAATTTGTTGTGGAAAGATTAGCTTTCTTGTGAGAGTACTCTTTGTGATGGGTACAGTGATATACATGACAGTCCTTATAGGAGGTCTTATAAAAGTTTCTTTCGAATTACTGTGTTTTGGGTTTGAACATTGTACTGCATTGGCTGATGAACTATATTTATAATTTGTATATAGATTCATAAACTTTTTTCTCAACCAATTTTAAGTAATTTAACTAATTTTATTTCTTCTTGTTATTAATTATTAGTATTTTTTCTAATTTAATTTTTAATTATGTGACAACAGCAGAAAATATTTTTGAATTACTGTACATGTCAATATGTATATACATATTCACGTATGTGATAGGAATTAATTTACATTATCTGCCGTAAAAAAATAACATGCCGTTGTGGTTAAACGTAGAGGGTTGAATTATATTTTTTTAAAGCACATGAAAATTCGAAATGCAGCAGTCATGTCTTCCTCTTCTCGAAATATGCTGGAGGGGCTTAAATAGAATCCCCATGAACAACATCAATTCTTTCTTTTGCTGGGCCCCGGGTGATTGCAAAAATCTCTGTGTAAAGAATTATGGTGTGTCCATACGTGTGGAAATGGGGCTTATAAATGAATTGTTTCACAAAAGTGTAATATCAACAGTGTACCATTTGTAGTTTTTTTATCAATCATTATTCCAAGGAATATATGGATGTATGCTGCTGTGTTATATGTATATGCTATCTAGTGAATCAGGGTAATGTTGATGCTAAGTGCTACCCTATGTAAATTCATGTGTCTGCACCCTGTAAAATCACTAGTTACTAAAACATTACTTGTCCTTTACTTACAATTAGTTAACTTGATTATCCTGTACTAAATGAAGATGCATATTGGTTTTGATCAATAATTACTGAAACAATTTTAGTCATCACTATGCATATGGCTTCTAATTTATGAATGAGAATCAATAATCAATTCAACTAAATGTTATTTGTTCTAATTCTATATTTATACAATATGGATATGGTACAAACCATATGAATATATGCCATTTTGGTTGAATATCATAGTAGAATATTTTTTTTAGATTAAGAGTGTCAAATGTTTAATCAAGTACAGCTGTGAAAATTCTTGACAGGAAACCATTCCTTGTTCCATAAATTTTATTTTTTCTATTAGTTGAACTGATATTTTCCTTTTTAAAAAGTGGGGTGGTGTGGGAAGTGATCACTATAGTAATTTTATTAGTAGTAATAGAAATTGGCATGAGTCGTACTGGAATTCTTAAATTCTTCTCATTTTCACTTATGATGGTGGTTATTTTACAATTTTGGTATTTCCTTAGCATTTTAGTTTTTTTTAATTAATTTGGAATCAGTTTTTCGTCTAACTTCTGCTGGACCTATTCATGCCTATCTACTCTGCTATGTGTTCATATTTCTTATTTTTTATTTGTACCTCTATATAATCCTATTTTTTAAATCTAAATTCTCTTTTTTGCATTTTCGTTCATGTGCATGTTCTCAGTTTCTTGCTCAGATTCTGTTTCCTTGAGAGGTAGGGCTTTGGTAATTATTTAATTTTTGTTGGTAGAGTAAAATTAAGCAAAATTTGAAGACTGTCATAAGGAACTCCAAATAACTCATTTTTGATTCGCAGTTTTGTAAGTACAAGTCATTTTGATTTTTAGTTTTTACAAGTTGTTCAGAAAGTATGGACACACCTAACATAATTATTTTTTGTGTAAGCCTGTCAATTTGCATGCTTCTTGTGAATTGCTCGAGAACAGTATGCAGTAATCATGTGATGTGTCCTGACTTGTCATTGCCTTTAACTTAATATGTACTTAACATCATTTTAACGTTTTGAATTTTGTTTTTGGAGTTTTGTTTTGTCTTTTGTTCGGCTCATAACTTGGACATTAGCTGAAAGGTGTGAAACGTTAAGGTATATGTATAAAGGTATGAATATATTTCGTTTATTCAAATTTGTTTTTTCAGTGTATTAAATGCATGGATAAGAATATTGAATTTGATATTTTCTTTAACATATATTGAGATTAATTTATTTTGACTTGTAGAAACAACATTTCTTAATTTATTTGTTTTGGATGGAAATTGTTGATCCCTCAATTCTTACCGCTTAACGGTTAAAAATTTTCGAATTCAACCAGGGATGAAAGATCCATGTTCTGTTTTTATTGTCTTTTGCTGTATCACATCCTAAGCATTATTTTGTTTTTCGGAGTAAAAAAATTGCCGTTGTAAAACCACTATACTAGTCAATTATAGCATTTATTTAAAAAATGAAACTTCACTAATATCAAAGTTGGTTTTAAAAATGTGTTATAGCATAGTTGGTCATTGTCTCGACATTGAAAACCAAAGCAGAGGAGGCACCACACACACTAATACAGTGAGTCCTCGTTTAACGTCACTTACCGTTCCTGAAAAATGTGACGATAAACGAAATGACGTTAATCGAAGCATAATATCCCATAAGAAACAATGTAAAAAGTGAATATCGGCTCCTAGACCTCACAATTCCTACGCGAAAAAAATGTTAGCGTATCATATCTGGGGCATTTTTTACGGTGGGAATGCCAAACTATCGCATAAATACGAGTTCCTGTCTTCATCGACGACAATAGCAGCAGTGACGTAAATCCTTCTCCATTTTTGTATCTTCCAGCATTTGCTTTTCGGCTTCGCTATGGTGGTCGCCCGAGTGAGCGTCGCGTGGGCATCATAATCGCTGAAACATCATCGCAGTTACAGGAACCAAAATTATTGTGAACTCGGCAAAAAAAGTGACGACAAAAACTCCGAGTTCTACACGGAAAAATGCCTTGAAATCACTTTTTAGGTTCCTGAAAACCATTATGTCAAGTAAAACCTTGTGCACCTACGCAAGAATTCATTTTGCAGAAATTTTTGCTAAAATCGTAATTGCAAATAAGAATAAACACACCGTTTTACACTTTGCTTAAGACTGACTGTATTACCGCCCACAAAACGAACAACCTGCAACGCCCGCCACTTTGCCATTTTTTTCGCGCGAAATTTAAAAGACTTGACGTTAAAGCGAAGCGTAGGTGCAATAAACGAATGATGGTCTCCAAATTTTCGTGACGTTATCGCGAAATGACGTTAAACGGGGTGACGTAGAACGAGGACTCACTGTACCGTTCTTAGGGGGAAAAAATCAATTTTTCTTAGATTCTGACATTTTCAACCATTGGTATGATTTATATTTCTGTTAAAAAATTAACAGCCCGTAGTCATAAGTTTTTTGAGGTGTCACCAATGTGACAGCACAGCTAATCCCCATTCCTGTGTAATCCAACAAACACTCTCATGCCAGCTGCCAAAAGTGGCCATTTTAGGCCCTTGGCAAGCAAGGGAAGGACAAGTGGCAGAAAAGTTTTGAGCTATCATGGGATCATTTCTAAGGAACCGGTTATGCTCCAATACATCAGGAAGAGCTGAACACATGATCTAGTGCAATTTTTGGTATATGTGTACAATTGCCTATGCTGGATTATATGACATAATGTAGTAATAATCAAGATTAGTTACTTTTCTTTTATTGGGTAATGAAAATTGTTTGGAGGCAAGGGCAGATCCAGGATTTTTTTCTGGGAAGGGGTGCACAAGGGTCAGACAAACAAACAATCTTCTCAAACTTGAGATTAAAAACAAGATACAACAATTACTGAACAAAATATTCTCTTTATTTTAACATGGATGTTATTATTATGAAATTAAATGATTGAGGCTCCGTAATACATGAAACAAAACGAACATAGTGATAACAGTTTCCTAGTGAATTTCCTCTCTTGGTAATCTTTATACTGCAATTATCCTAATGATTCTATGATTTCTGCGCTGATTTTTGTTAACTTTTTGAGTTTTACATCACTCCTAATGGTGCTGACAGGGGGAAAATGAAATGGGAGAATATTATTTGGCAATATACCAATGCCCAATATCATAGTCTGTAGCAGAGTACTTAAAAAATTAAAGGATATGGTGGTTTCCTATACCCTAAAAACTTTAAAAGATGCTGTTAAGGACTCATACTCTAGTATGTCTTGTATGTCTCGATGACAGCTCAATTGACTTCTCTTTTATTGAATTACTTAAGGGTCTAGGTTGGGGGTTATAATTTTTGTTGGCAGCATTCCAACCCTAACAAAAGGGAAAATAAATATCAATGCATGGGTGTATACTATCGTAATTCTTGAGATTGGCTACTTTTATTCATTGGGGAAACAAATGTATGTTACAGTAAATTTTGAAGTTAAGTATTAGATCAGGCAGTGCTTCATTTTCAAATCTTTAGTTTAATTTAAGCATTTTAAAAACATATTTTAAAATTTTGACATCATAGAACAGTGTGTCTTTAAGTTTTTTGTTCCCTCAATCCGGCATATAAAGACTAATGTAAGATAACTTACAATTGCAAGAGAGCACCCAAAACTAAGCTACAATTAATGTCAAGTCCACTCTTGAAATACTGTTATGAAATTAACCACAAATCATCAACGAGGTTGCTTATTTCCGTAGTGGTATAACCAAATCATGAAAAATGTTGCAAATGCATTGGAAAAGTGATTTCTCAATTACTATTGGCAAGATGATAAAATAAATTCATTTTAGTATTATGATTGACCCCCTTCTGTAGTGTATTAGGGAATATTTGGCAAGGTGGAAACACAAATTTTTTGGCTGTTAAATTTTTTTAACAGGACTCTACATTTAATCAAATATTGGTATAATGAAGTTTAGGTTGATAGTGGAAGTATGCAAAATTTATCGAAATAAAAGGTGGTTTGCAATTTTCCGTTAATTATTTCAATGTAATGCAATTTTGTATGCATGAAAATAATTGTGGAAAAGTGCAACTAACTTTTATTTCAATATATCAAACTTCCACTACATTACGCAATCAGTTGAATTTGTACTCCATTTACCATATTATCTCAGACTTCCCCATTATTTTGACAAATTATTATGGAAAACATGATGTTAATATTCTATTTTTCCTGCATTTTACGTTCGTTTCTTTTTATTTTTCTCGTTCACTATTTCTCATTTCTGTATTATCTCTTAATTTTTTTAGCGTTGGTTATCTTTATATTTAAAGTTTTTTGTGAATATGAGAGACTATTTGTTATTTTGAATTGTTGTCGCTTGCCCTACCACCTTAATAATTCTGACAGATTGGTTATAAGTAGGGATGGTCGGATCGTATACCTCGGATCCAAATATCTGTGGATATTGCCCTTCATCGGATCCTAAGTCGCGGAAGACATTGGAACTGAATCTGAAATTTTAAATAGTAGCTTCAGTGAATGCAATGCCCCATAAGGTTGGAAAGAGTTCCGATTCTCTCTTCAAATGCGCCGTCGGATGCGATTCTTGTCCTACTCATGAACCGTTTTGTTTGAAAGCTATCACAGAGGTTAAGTGGCAGAATTTCAACGATGGAAAATAGAAAAGGCAAAATTCGACTGGATAGTGTGACTCTTCCCAAGAGGTTGAACAATCATGGTGGGAATTTCACTGTCGTAGGGTAATAACCACGTCAAAAGTAACTATGTCGCAGATTTCAGAAAACTACCCACCGTCGTCCATCAGCCCGTGCCTGTTGTTTTTTTTTTTTCCCCCTGAAATCTCCCGGACCATAAATCATTGTCTTCTATGGAAAATATCATATTACACGAGAAAAATTGAAGCGTGTTTCATCCCTACCCTGTCTCACAGACTGACCTTTTTTGGCCTACCTGTTTCAATTCTCCGTTTCTAGACGAAAAATGCTAGTTGAGTGACTTTCTGGGCCGGAAGATGTCTCGATAGCTACCACAATTAGATGACTTGCATGAGATTCAAAGTTTATTTTTCAGCTCTAATTGATTGCCACTAAGTTTTCTATTTACAATTAGAGGATACTAATATGTAGCATTGTCCAAACAGCACAATTTTCAAAGAAACAAGTGCAGCATTAACCCCTCAAACGAGTGGAGACAGATTGGAAACGCCAACTGTATGTATCACGTAGCGAGCCCAGCTTTGCTTTGAAGGCAACGACGTCACTGAAGCAAGATCTACTTGTTCGTCCTTGACTCCTTCATTTGTTGCCTCGTTGCTTGAAATACTGTTGCTGTTTTAAATGAAATGCTGTTTTAAATAGTGTTAATTGTGTTGCTGATTGCACAGTGGCAATTTAATTTAATGATATACTGATAAAAATATCTTTCATTCTGTAGAAATATTTCTATTGCAAAAAGGAGAACCAATGTACACCATGCACGTGCACTGTGGCGTGAAATTATCGCGAGGAAGTGCTAAATCCACCTCACCATACTGAAGCATTTTCGAGTGAAACATAAGTCAGTATGCGATGAGAAACTGACAGAATTCAAGGGAAACGTGCATGAGGAACATTTGAATTCAGTCGATTGCAGTGGGGTAGCCAGGAATTTCGTAAGGAGGGGTGTCCAAAACCAGGCAGGAAAATTTTTAAACAATAGGGTACAAAGTAAAGGGTTTCAAACTAATCTAAAACCTTTCATAATCGAAAAAACTTCATTTTCAAAGAAATCTATTGTAAATTCATGATTTTTCAAAATTTTGTTTCCTTTTATGAAGGAAAGTAATTGTGTTTTTATATCTCGGTGTGTCCGGACCCCCAGGACTTCCCCCTCTTGCTATGCCACTGGTCAGTGGTTTATCTGAAGATTTTCTTATTTTCATTTCCAAACCCAAGCGTAAAAGTTTATGTCCTGAGCATGTAAAGATGTTTTTAAAAAACAACTTGAAAGCCTATAAAAATGATTTTTAATTTATAAAAATATTAAAATGTGTATGAAAATCTAAAAAGCATTCCTTGGATTGTATGTCTCCAGAATAAACTTGAATAATTACTTCGTTTAATAGCAGGAATTTGAAAATACATTTGGATCCGAAAATATCTGATTCGGAAGATCTGGCTCCGAAAATCAAGGATCATATCCGGATCCGAAAAAAATCCTGGATCCGCCCATCCCTAGTTATAAGTATTAAGAAAATAAGAGTGATAAGTGAGATGTCATGTCTTTGTCATGATTGCACAGAAGTGTTTGTGTAATTATGATACATATAGCCGTTAGGTCTCGGTGATTAGGGTAGATCATAATTTGTTTTCTGCTTCTTATGCATTTAAAATACGAGAATAATTAATGCCAAGCACACGGGAGGTGCTATGTGTTATGCCTTGTGATATGTTCATGTTCAGGTCTCTTCAAGTCAGTGATGTTTGTATGAATATAGTTAATGGCTGTTTTTTAGTAATGGAACAACAATCATTCCCAGGTACTTTTTTATATTTTTGGTTGAGGTGCATTTCACAGGGTAAGCCTGGCTTTACATTTTACTTGGAAAACTTTTAACTGCTGCATTTTGGGAATGTTTAGTGAGGGAAATTGATACCAATGTGATGTAGGAAGTTAAAATCCAGGTCAATTGATGCAAAATTCTTTAGTATAGTACTACGAAAAATTTTTCATTTCATTATTTTTAGCGGTTTTTTTTACCGGTAAGCCTCCTTCTAGCAGGCCTTTAACTGACAGTTTAGAACCCTCTTCTCTTGATAAAAGTACTTATATTTCTTTAGCCCTCCTTCTTCCAACTTGAAACTTACTCTCGTCTCATAAAATTTGTTATTCAAAATTATTTTCCTAGTGAGCCCAGTTATCAATTTTTTATTTGATCGGCAGGTTAAATGGCAAACAGTGATATGAAGACTTTCTTCATTTTGAGGGTAATGGTTCAGTTACATGTAGTTTAAGTCGAAACTTTAAAATGTTAGAAACATCCCCACTCCCTTTCCATTGCACACTTGCTGTCGATAACTTTGTGTTACAGGGTAAGAAACATACTTAGGTGCATTGTAATGGCAACATTACTTTGAGTAAACCATCCCTTTCTCTGCTACCAGCCTTTGAATATACATGCACAGTCCCAACTCATTAACACCTTACATACTCTTTGATTTTAATTTGTTGAATTAATTTTTAATAGAAGTTATGTAGTTATTAACTCCATGTTAGGAGTGTGTACCCTTCGTTTGCACATGTTACGAGGTCCCTAGTGGAGAATAATTACCCTAGTTGAGAAGTATCCCCTCTTGATCCCCTTTTGAATTGTTCAGTTATGAATTTAGAAGACTAAAAGAGCAACAAAGTAGTCTGTTATTGAGTATAGAAGAAAATGTTCACCAAAGTCCGCCTTGTCAAAATGTTTTTGCGATATTAGGGAGAGTAAAACAGTGATAATAATAGTATGTGAGATTGGAATAGATTTTTGAATTTTTTTTCATATTTCCTGCTCCATTGCCTAATATTTTTCTCATTTTCATGGTGATTGTTTAAAGTGTCTTTCCACCAAGAAGATATTTTTTGTCGGTACATTTTGGTATTAAATCCTGCTCAGGTGATGAACAATTTTTTGCTATGTTACTTGCAAGTGTATACTTGTGTTGTGATTTTGGATTTTTCTGAAAGTTTTTCAGACAATTTTTTCTTATGTGTCCTCATCTGTTGTTTCCCCCACATTAAAAAAAAAAAGATTAGCGCTTACAGTCCATTAGGGAATCATGCTCGTCATAAGGTTCTCTCTTTGCCTTGCAGTTGCTATAGACCTGATAGTGCAGCACATCTGGGATATTTTGCATGGCAGTGGTGGATGTGGTAACACACCGCAGGTCCCTCCGATTGCCAATGGGTGCCTAATACGCCCATCACCAACCTCTCCTCCCTCCTCTCCCACGACCACCCGCGTCAACAAAGCTTTTCTTCGGTAGCTGACTGGCTGCAAGGGTCATCACCTCTGGAGGCCATTCGTTAGCCTCCGACCAGTCGCACGAGTGCCCCCCTCAGAAACAGCTCCTCTTGTAACATGAATGGAAACTGCAAAAAAAAATGCGTCCAAACATCATCGTCTGATGTCAAGTCAATTCATCCCAAAGGAAATGATCTTATCTTTGACAGTGTTATATCTTCCAATAGTTCCCTCTTAAATGTTAGTCAGACTATGGTAAAGATGCATCTCTTAGGTGTTTCTATAGTATTTGATTGCAAGTGTTCAACATACTTACTGATAATCTGGTGCAATTTCTGTCTCTTGATGTTTTTCCATTGTTTTTCAAATGTTTGATTTATCCTGTTTGGCATTTATGTTTCAATCAGTGGAGGATTCATCAGTAGATCTGCATTTCAGTCAAGGTGCCACCTTACACCTTCATTACAGTGTTCTGTATTAATATTGTGCATTGTTCCTCTTATGATTTCAAGTCTTCTAGGGTGACTGAGGAGTTTATTTATTCCTGTCTGGCATTTAAACACTTAGCTTTTGTGTCCTATTTTCATGATTTTATAAGAAATTTATGAACTTGAAGATGTTTCATATGAATATGTTTTTCTTATCTTTATTTAAGTACATAATCATTAGAGTAGGAATGTGCTGACTCCCACTGTTGATACTGTTTTGGTTTTGTCAATTGATGGAAGGCTATTATATTTTGTGATGACTATAATTGGTGGTTAGGAAATTAGAATCAATTCATTTGCATTGAAGTATAATGTTGACTTATATTAACTGCACACATAATTTACAGTGGATTATTGTCAATGTTACTTTAACCACCACTATTATCTATTAATCTATGTGCATTTATTTTTAATGTATCAATCTCATATTGGATGAAACTGAGGGAAAGTAAGGTCACTGCGTTCATAATCGTTCAATTTTACATTGAAGGAATGTTGCATCAAGGCTGGTTTATTTTAGGCTAGTTTTCCTTTATGTTAATTCAAATATTAATATTTACTTATTATTTTTACGCAATAATGAAGGATATTAATGAGTCGTAAGGTATGTTATTCCATGTGAATCACTTGTCTAGGCCTTTATAAGGAATGTAAAGCTGGTCTTATTTGACGGTCTTCCTTCCCGTGTAACTGTCCTGCGTTCAAGTAGAAATTTCAAAGTGCGTACTTTGATACTGATAAGCATTCATTCATACTCTCACCATAGTTTAACAGCCCTGTTGAGCCTGCGATTTCTGTAATTTAATTTGTCATAGATCTGAGGACTCAAACAGTCTCTAAGATTAAGGGGAACTGAAGTATTTGTGTGATGAGGACATAGTCCTGTACGTAATTTATAAGTGTAATGCTGTACCCTTGTGGCCACTTCACAGTCATGCATTTATTCATTGGTGTGGTGCACCGTATGCCATATTTACCGAACTTAGGTAGGTGATATCATTTTACTGAAATCTTTCATTTTTGGATGAGTAATGATAAGCGATTGACTAAATTTATAGATTTCCCTTTAATTACTATGCTTCTGTAGGTATTATAGTTTTATTCTTGCAATGAAATATCATTTTTGTTAATTTTTTTGTTGGCACATGTTAGAATTTGTTCACTTGTAAGGTAGAGACTGGTGTTGTTTAGAGGGTGAGTATGATTGTTTATTTACTCGCCATAAAACATTAGGTTTTTGCCAGTCATGCGTACCTGTTTGCTGTGGTAATGGTAGGAATAATAATTTTTTTGTTGATTACATGATTTTATGCCATTATCACATTATGTTCTTTAGTGGTTTCAGCTTTTCAGCACCATAATAGAAAGAGAGTTCCTGTTTTCTTAGAAGGAAACCCTTTTCAATTTTCGACTCTTTGGGGGCAACAAATTTTCTTACCCCCTTATGTAAGTAGTAAAGGGTTTCATAGTTTGGAAAGGTATTAACTTGGAAAGTTCAAACATTTTACACCGAGATTCTTTTTTTTCATCAAGGTTAGATGTTATTCTCTTAGAGCCGTGATAAGATAACATTTGTTTAACACAAATTTAGGGGTGGCATGATAGTAGCACTCCAATGTTTTGAGTGTTTCATATTTGTGCAGAAATAGTGGGGTAGGGAAAGGAATATTTCTAGTCTTTTCATTAATTGTTCAAGAAGTACCTTTGGTATTATTTTGGTCTGCTCTCAAGTAAGTTTTGGTGAGCTTGTGACCTTCCGTGAATTCAATCATAGAGACTCTCTCCTGATTAAGAGACAATCCGTTTTTTTTTACAGTTTCAGATCCAGCTGACTTTATGTTACTCATGCTTATGAATGCTTCATGAGCCTTAGTTAATTGAAAACTGATGACCTTAATACAGAAAATGTAATTATGATATCTTTAAATCTATTGGCAGCATCACTTTTTGTGGCACTTATTGTGCCAAAACTTGACCATTTGATTAACTTTCAGAGAATATGTTTATTTTCAATCTATTGAGGGGAAAAAAATACACAGATCATCAGCAAAGAGGATAATTGTTAGTTGACTATTGCAATGTGAAGGAGGAAAGAAGTAGAATGTTCTTGATGAAAAGTGTACAGAAATAGTTTTCAGAATTCTGAGAAAGATAATAATGTAAGGTATGGGGTAGGATATTATTGTCAATTTTCATAACAAGTGTTGATTAAACATGAGAATTGAGAAATTTAATTGAAGTTGCATAATTTAGATGAGACATCAACCAGCTGCGAGGATGATGAATAAGTATTTCATTGAAATGTTGACAGAAATAGAGTGCCTAACCAACTGGAAAGCCCTAGAGACATTCTCAGCCATAATTTAAATCTCTGGATATGTTCATTTTTCATATCCAGCTTTGTGGGACAAATTGAGATTTTCCTCCTTTTAGGACATTTTCAGTTAAGAAATTTATGTACCCTCAGGTCAAATTACTACTGTACATTAGGGTAACTGTTAGGGTATTTTATGGTCTGTATGTACAGGATTGGTTTTAGTCTTGACCATTTTTTTATCCTCTCCTATCTAAAAAAAACAATAGAAATCAGTATTACGAGTACCCCATAAATTATCTTTCTCTTATAAAGCAATGAATTATTCAAACTCTGCCCCCAGGTGCTTGAACAGTATTAAATCTCCATGCATAATTTTCAAGTTGCTTGTATAATTCGAATGATGAAGGCTGTGAAAAAGAGGGAGGAGTTGGAGAAATTAATTGAGAAATTATGATTCTATTTAAGAAAAAATTGTTTTCTTAAGATCCTGTTTAAATTATTGTGGATCTTACAAGGCTGATGTTATTCTGTTTTGAATGCTGTATCCTACTGCTTATATATATTTTTTAAATCAACTTTCAGTTCATTATCTGTGGTCCGTTTGAATTAAATTCAGTTTCCTATGTATTTTAAAATTTTTGTAATTTTGGATTCTATTTTGAACTAATATATGCTTACTTTTGTGAGCTTTAGATTCTATGTTATTTCTGATGCTGAAATGAAGGGTCTTGAGTTGGATAATGTTAAGAAAAGGACTTAATGAGGTCAATAGATTACTGGCCTTCCATCTTGGCAGCATAAATTTGAATTTTGGTAGTGGAAGGGATTTTCGCTGGAATTATTATTTCTCTATTAAATGTTTTGAGCTATCCATGTGAGTTCAGTACTCCGTCCATCAAATGGGAAGTCGAATTGTGGTTTCCTGGGCATAATTTTCTGTGAGATGGCATGTGATGGAACAGATGATCAACCATCTTCTAATAATGGTTCATTCAAAGTGTGTAATTCTTAGCAGAATAATCAACTTATTATTCAATTACGTCATTTTCAAATCTCTCTAAAAAATTTCTGTCAGAGTCACTAAAGAAAATTATTTCAAAATCAGATTGTGACCATTAAATTCTCAGAAATATGGCCGAAATCAAGATGCCATGAGTGTGGAATTCAAAATAAATTCCTTTCCGTTTGTGAAAGAAAATAAATTCATTTAGTTCTTGCTACCTTTGCATTGAGTACCAAAACAATCCTGGTGAATATAGTTTTTAATGCTGAGGAGTATATTGTCATGCTGTACATCTTGTTTTCAATCAAGTGTAACCTCTTTGTTTGTTCACTATTACAATTGGTCCTGTCTTGTGGTTGTTAGAAAATTAACACTTTGTTTAGTAAACAAAACAATAATTTAAATTAATATAATTCATTCTGAATCATTCCGATAGTCCTCCCCCTGCATAGTGCCTGTACCCTCTGGCCGTGGCCATCCACTGCCCTAAGAAGGGGTCCAGCACGGGCCTGCAAGTTGACCCTAATTTTCCCTAATGGTGCCATATCTTGCCCATATTTCCTTGTAAGAAAAATATCTAAAAGACTCGTTCATTGTAATGCGGTTTCTAACAGCAAATAGTTACCATATTTTATTTTACTAAAGTGAGATTTGACATTTGTTGTGACTACCAAATCTAAGATGGGGATTTAAGAAATTTATAAAAATCCTTTTTACCTATTAGGTACCCATAACATTTTTTTGCGGCATAGTCGTGCACTTGTGTTGCGTTCATTTCATGTGCCAAGGTTGTACCCAGGATCAAAACTAGGGAGGGGGGGGCAAGCCATGGTTGTTTAAGTTGTAGGTAAGATTTAAGCATGGAGAAGGTGGATGAAATCAACATTTTAAGGAAACTGTAACAGCTATTTTTTAGTTTTTAAAATTATTTGCTTGAAAAATATTATTTTCCTTAAAGACATTTGCGATTTTTGCTTCAACAGGGGGCAGCTGCCCCCTATTGCCTATCGCTGGTTACGCCCATGTTATTTACATAATATTTTGTCAAATCAGCTTTGTCAGATATTTTTTAAATGATCATAGTGCTGATTTATCATCTTAAAAACTTTTCACAGCACTCATCTGCCAATAAGGTGTCAAAATTTTTGTTAGCAAAGATTTTTATTGAAATGGAAATTATTGGAAGTATTAGGAAAAATTGGTGTCCTAGGTGAAACTGTTTGCTCTATTAATATTTTTTAAATGGGCAAAATTTCATATAAACTTCGGCATCTGTTTTCTGTAAGTGAAAATTCTTACTGGCGAGGAAGTTATAATATTAATGGACAGTGTTAGCATGTCAAGGGAATATCTATCCAGTCTTTCCTCTTGAAAACTACTATCTATCATGCTAGATTCGCCAATTAAATGTTTCGATTCTTCTTGTTTATAGCCTTGAGAGAGTAGCCTTATTCTCAGATTGTTTCTTTTCATTTCTTCCAAGTCTTATTCTCCCTATTTCTATTGTGAAAATTGTTGGTAGTTCAGTTTACCCCACGATTTATCTTCAAATACTCATGTACAGTAGATTCCGGTTAATTGGGACACATCGGGACACTTGTGCACTTTGCCCCAATTAAGCAGCTGCCCCAATTAGGCGAACTATCCTGTAAATGGGCATAAACAAATGTTCAAATGATAGCAAGAAGACTAAAGAATGTTTATGATGCAACATAACTATTAATTTGATTAATAAATCAGCGAGTTTAGTTAATTATTATGCTTTTTAAGAATTATAACAATTTAGTTAAAAATATTTTTCACAGCCTCGGGCGACTCTGAATGTCTTTCACTAAGTCCTATTAAAGAGAAGTCCTATCCTCTTACAGATAGTATAACAGCAAGATCTTTTAAAATTGGGCAAGAATAGGAACGTTTGTGAAAAATAAGAGTAAATCAAAGGAGGAAAATATAAAAAAATAGTGTTCTGAAAACAAAAAATTTTAATTTCGTCACCAGTATAGAGTCTATGTCGCCGACTCATGGCCCAATAAAGCGGCATGCTGTCCCAATTAAGCGGAGTACTGTGGTATATTCCTCTATTGGGTTCTGTTCTTCAAGATCTGCCCCAAGTAACCGGTGGACCCATTAAACGGAATCTACTGTATTTTCACATTAATAGCCATGGCAAGTTCTATAATTCCCTCTTGGATAGTGTAGTGGACTGCACAGAGGCCACGAAAAGCAAAGGTCTGTGTTTTGATTTCCGGTCCAGGGAAATTTTGTCCCACGGCAATTTATATGAATTTTGCCACTGTTCATGTCTTAGGCTGAAAATAAATCACACTCTTGTTTTTTTTTATTAAAATTCTGAATTTCACAGTGAAGTGGAAGCAAGGAAAAATCTATGACTGTTGATGTGGTGTATCTAGTGGCCGATCCAGAGAAGGGGTATAGACTCTCACGGGGATATCCAATTTACTCCAAATAAAATGATTTTGTTCGGTTGTCCAAAAAAATATATACATAGGAGAGGAGAACCCCTTATCCTAATCCTGGGTCCTCCACTGGGTGTATCCTAAAATTTTGTATGAATTTCATTTTTAGTTTTTGACTTTGGAGAGAGTTGATAGTATCATAGCTGACCTATTGTAATCAACAAGTTTTATGCATAACACTTGAAGTGTCTCGTTGGAGTAGAAGTGTAGCTACAGGGTACTTGAAAAAAGAGGATAGGGGCCAAGGACGTGCCAAAAATATTAGCTTGCATTTTTAATAAACATTTTGCTCCTGTAGTTTATTCCCTTAAAAATTCCAATTTTTCTACTTTTCTAAGAATATAAGTAATTATGTTCCTTATTTGTCAAAAATGTGAGCTATTCAGAGTGGAAAGGATTACAATGTGTCAGACGCATTACCATTGATTTCATTCCAGTACTGCGTAATGAAAGCACAAATATGCCTTTTTGTTGGTGATCATATTATTTGCTGAAGGTATTCATAAATTCCTCAGCTCCCTGAATCACTTCATATCACCAACAAAAATGAGCTAAAAAGTCATGATGTCCTAAAGCCACTGGGAGTTACCAAAGAAATGATTACTGTGAGTGAAAAACTCTTAAGATCATTGTTTTTCTATGATATAATCGTAAAAATACTGAAACCAGAAGTCTAGCTATAATGCTTTCATGTTGACTTGCTCACCGCTAAGTTCCAATGAGTAATAATGCCATTGGATTTTTGGTGAAATCGACTTTGCCAGCCAAATTTTTCCTGTATTGAGTTTTTTATTATGTGAATGAAGTGTTATAATCAAGAATTAGATAACTACATATGCCATTTCAGAATGCAATGATAAATCCATCAGTTAGTCGACAAGTTGCTTGGCAAGTTACCACATTGTTATCTGTATTTGTTAGCTATTTTTTGTGGTATTTATGTCTGCTTTTAAAACTGGAATCATGTTACTGGTGACTGTCAAATTTTTGTGGTCTTTTATTGGATCTCATTGTCAGCAACAATTTTTTAAGCTGTCATTTCCTCTGCAAATGTCTGAATAGTTGTCCGTTGAGTTTTACTGTAAGGTAAAAAATGACCTTTCCTGACTCTGGTCTTAGTTTGAAATCCCCTTGTTTATTGGTATGATAAGTGGGACCAGTATTTTGAATTCACCCATATTTTTTTGTTTTTAAACTCTTTATTTCGTACCCATACGTACTTGTCGTATGCCATATGGTTTGCTGTAATGGCAATAAATGGTGCTTAAAAAGAGAATGCTTTGAATTCATTTGACCTTCGTGTTGTGTTTCCCAGGAATAGGCGAATGAGAGAAGGCATTATTGTATATCAGGGTTCCCACTCAACCGTGAAAACCTTAAAACCGTGAATTTCGTCCATCATGAAAAAACGTGGAAAAAGCCTTGAATTTCATCATAATGTTTTCATCATTAAGGCCCCGGGTACGATACGAGCGGCAAGCGGCGTGAGCGGCGCCGCTCTGATATCGGTCCTCATTTAGTTGCGTGTAAATCCATTGAGGGTGGGTACGATATGTTTGAGCGGCGCCGCCCAGTGCCGCTCATGGTTCCAAGTCCAGACCGATTTCTTTTCCACTGCCGCTCGCCGCTCAGTAGATTCATCCTTCAGTGTAGTATAAAATGTAAGCAGGGAAACATCAAAGTAGTGAGAATACGGCCAAACAAAGGAAGACTGAAGTTAGAAGAGGTGAGAAACCTGAGCGGTTAGAAAATTGCCGCTCGTATTGTAGCCACCGTTGCCGCTCACGTGCCGCTCAGGTTGCCGCTCGCCGCTTGCCGCTCGTATCGTACCCGAGGCCTAAACCAGAAAAAAATCTCTCTCTCATAAAACCTTAAAAAACTCTCTTGTGAGATTTTTTAAGGTTTTATGAGAGAGACTTGATTGTAAAACTACGATTGACAGATCAAAAGAAAAATTGATCTGTCCATCATGTTTCAAGGTCAGTCACGTGCAGACGCTGTCCATGCATTTAATTGCACACGTATGTGGGAAGCGCAATTTCTGGTCCTTGTGCCATGACGACACACAGACCTTAAGCCTGTGATTTGAAGAGTGGTAACCAAAGTGTTCGTTAATCCTGGCGAAAAATCAGACACTTCTTTGCTACCCCACCACCCTGTTCCCTCCATTTTCCCACTCACAACCTTTATGCGGACCTGAATTTTTATATCGATAGGCGATGTCTTGAGAGAGAACACTTTCATTGCTACGTTCGCATTCCCTGTAATATGTCGCTATGTTGCACATATGTCGCTGTTGATAAATTTTTAGTTCAAGTGTGGCCGTGATTGTTACGTCATCGATATTTCTGCCTAAAATGGCTTATTAACAGACCGTGAATTTGACGACATGGAAAAAACCGTGAATTTTATAATTTTGGTGAGAGTGGGAACCCTGGTATATGTTTGGGAACGACCCAGTGTAGTTGGTAGTGGGGCTAGTTTTTGGGATATTTTTTTTCGTGAATGTTTAAATATAAGCCGTCCTCCATTGATGTTACCATTGTGATTGATTCCAGGGTGAAGGTTGTAGTTAAAATGTATATGGATGTAATTTTGCATCTTAAATCCTATAATTGTTGAAACCCCTTAAATTAGGAGGGTTATAGGGGAGTGAGGGATGGAATGGGAGGTGTGGAAAGCAAAGGCCTAGAAATTTCCAGAGGTGAGTAATCCTTGTCACTTTCTCTCTACCCTATTATCCTCCTATTTTAAGGGAATTTAATAATGGACCCTTATAATCTTGTATAATCCCTAACTCAAAATCTTACCACCCAGGAGCAGATTATTTTATAATTCCAAAATTGCATCGGCAAGGTTTAGCTCAGAATTTGCAACTTTTAAAGCAGAACTCTCAACTTTTTCTTTGGCTAAATATTTTGTAATAATGATTATTATTAACTAGTTGAATATTGAAGAATTTAAATTTGCTCGGATGAATGATTAATGTTTGAATTAAATGGGGTTGTAAGAATAAATTATTTTCTAATAAAATTGTTGCTGAAACTATTCTATTAACATCAATTTTCACTGTAAATTTACAATCTAAGAATGCAAGTAAATATCAAAAAATGTTGGTCCATCCCCCATTATTTTCAGAAACTTATTGCAGTTTGTGTTTAATGGATCCTACTACATATTCTGGAGCATAATAATTGAGATATATGTTCCCATACCTCCTCAAAGATGGTCCAAAATTGCCTAGATGGATTACTCACAATAATTCTTTGGATTTAGTAGCAGCTGAAGAAGGCTCTACCTACTTAAAGCACTTGTGTCATCGTAAATCATGGAATGTAAGGATTAGTACTTGGCCTTAGTTCCCCCTTCTTGTCTACTCAGTATAACATAAAGCATAATAGGCATCCCTCATAACTCACCTTTCAGCGTATTTAATATGACATATCTAATGGTTGCAACAAAATGGTTTTTCAGTTGTATTCTGACATGTCCCTTTGCTGGTCAAATTCCCTTCCTTGAATAGCTAAGTACTCCTTCTAGACCGCACCGAAGAAAAGGCCCTCCCTCCCAACTCAGAAGTTTGTTGTTCTCTGATATGGAGGCATGGTTCAGTGGCATTGGCATTCCAGCATCTATTTGAGATTAAAATAATTTTCGGCTCATGAGTGGTAAGATTTTTGTGCCCAAGATTATATCTTGATAATGAAATTCTGTTTTTGAAATCATGGTTGGAAATTAGGTATCAGTGTGGAATGTACAAGTGGACTTTCATTTCCTTTGTCATGGTCCAGTAAAGTTAGGCCTGAAGCATTAAATAATTCCAATCATGGATCTTTATTGTCTACATTAATCCTGCAGAACAGACTCCAGTTGGATATCGGCCACTTCATGTTGCAACAGCAGGATCAGATCCTGCCTAATCAGCAATTTGCAAAAAATTTCTAGCTCAAATTTTTCTTGTTGAAAGATAGGCATCATTCATATCTCCTTCGAATCATGATACTGTGAGATTGTCCTAAGCTGTCCCTCTCACCTATTATTTCAATACTTAAGATATATGTAACTATATTTGGTTGAGTATTAAATTGCAATTGGCATAGAATTTTGCTCTTCATCTGGTATTCCAATGCATGCTGGCTAGGTTTTTTAAATGGCTATACAGATTTTTCGACTCAGCATTGTAATTATATCGTCTTCCGCAGAAGGATACCTGAAAGTATCTGATACTTTTCTTAGGGAAGCATGAGAAAGATAGGTCCATAAACTTTCACCCTGCATTCAGATCACTAATATAACTTAAACAGGTAATATTGTATGAGTAGAAAAATACTGTGCAATTGTCTACTAATGTGGTACACATGTTTTATGAAAGGATTATCAATTTTGCTGTTTACAAGTGGATGTGTTGTTTAAGATGTGAGTCTAGTTGCCAGGAAGTCTCATTTCCTTGTTGGCTGTACACTCAAAGATTGGCAAAATGGTGAGTAGAAAGTCCATTTGCATGCTTTACTCTCTTGTTCTTTTCTTGCCTGTCAATGAAGGAGCTTATTGATTACTAATCAATTACTACTTGGAAATTTTGTTCACATGTTGGCTGCTTAAACTCTTTGAAATTGTCCAATTTCTGTGTTGTGCCTGGTTTTAAAGGGATTGTGAATTTTTTATAGAACTATGAATGACAAGCTAAAAATATGACATTTTACTGAAGGGAACAGAAAATATTTATTAACGACATTGATTAGATCAGTTAAATATGGTACCCACCCTTTCCCATACATTTGGTTTTGGATATGAGCTAATTTTATGAGTGCTATTTAAAATTTCTAAATGTGCCAATCTTGTTTCCACTCACACTATATATCATCAATTTTTTAATGTTGTTCCATATTTGTTTACAAAATGCAGCCAAATTTATGTGCTGGTGCCCTTCAAATTGATTCTCGCTCAGGAAATAATGCTAATTGGTGCACATAGAAATCACTATACAAGTCTTTATCAGTCTTCTGGAATTGATGAATATTGTAAAGCGAGGATATATTGTAGCTAATTGTATTACTAATGGGAGGTGAGCATTTGATTTTATTTACTGTTTTAATTATATTAACAGTAGTAATGGATTATGTCAAAAATAGATGATTTACCTGGTACTAATCTAATGAAAAAAGGTGAACTGCATATTTACATCAAGTGAATGTGTTCAAAGAAATGAATATTTGACTAAATTATAATATCAAGTAAAATTGGTGGTTTCTGATGATACTTACAATTAGTGGAATTTACTGAACATTTTGGATGAAAAAACAAATTTTAAATTTTTTTCATCCAAAATCATGACCTCCAAAACTAGCTTCATATTGTTCTAAGGCAAGCATCTATGGGGAGAATTTAATGTTAACCTTATGTGTCTGTGGTGAGGTTACCATATTCAATAATATGGGTATAGCGAACATGAGTCTTATGGAATTCGTGTTCTCGAGTCGTATTCACTACTTTGGAAGTCAATTTTGACAAAAGAAACTCAACATAGTAGCTATATTTAATTTGTAAGTAAAATCAAAAGGTCACTTACATTGCCACCAGTGTTGAGTAGCTTGAAGAAGAAGAGGCCTTGGGAATAGTGAAAGTGCAATGTCAGCACCAAAGGAATTGTTGTAATACAGAGAAAATGAATTTATTATTTTCTGAGTTTTACTCCCTCCTATTCCGAGTACAGGGAGAAGGTAAGGCTTATCTCAAGATAAACTTATTATTTGTCGGTAAGTTAGCTTTTTTAACAAGGAGGCTGGAAGATGAGGATTTTTTATGAAGGACATGCAGAAGAAAAAGGTTTTCTACTGCAGCGTTGGCGCCTTCTAGATTTTCTTACCTGTGCGGAAACCCAAGAAAAGTTTATTCACAGAAATATGACTCTGGGTTTTTCATTCTTCTGGTAAAAAATGAAACTTAAGTGATGATCTGCTGTTAGAGATTTGAGTGTTGGGGGCAAAGTATGTTCTCCATCTGTTTAAGAAGTTCATACTGTTATTTGGAGCTGTTAGCAGAAAGATTTTTGGTGGATTAGATATCAGGGTGTATGCAGTTTTTATAGGGACTGCCGGTTAGGTGACTGTTGTATTCCTAATCTTCATGAGTTACTGTCATTCCTGTTAGATAGTATTCAAAGCATGTTAACTGATATACCAACTCTCCAAGTACTTCTATTGAAATTTTATTATGTAAGGGATGGTGGCAGCAAAATTTTACCTGTCCAAGAATTCTCCATAATTTTGGCATTTTCAAAGGAAATGGTGCTATGGTTGTCAAAAATTTATTTTATATCTTCATTTAATGCTTATTGTATGATATGAAGTATTTGTCAGTCATTTTTTATTAGTTAAAAAAATTGCATGAATACCTGTTGTTATTATTAACACAACTAACATTTTGACCAATCATAACTAATAGATACAAGTCGTGATTGAAATTAAAACTATTTGAGCCTTCAAAGTAAATCAAATAATATACCATTAAATAAGATTCCCTTTTTTATAACATTTTCCTTGTGGAGGGTCCACTATTTTGGCAAAGGTAAGTGGGTTACTCTTCATCCAACAAAATAATTTTAAAATTACTCTCTAAATTTGTATTGCAGTCAGAGGTAGATAACAGAAAACTTACTAGCTACGGAAATATCCCTCCCCCAATTCATCTTTACTGTCAAATTCTATTGGAAGCTTTCTTGTTAGTGAATTAATGAATGCTGATTCTTTGCTAATGATCACATATATTATTATTTGATTAATTATTATTTTTTTAGGTATGTGTAGTAAATGCTTTATGTCAGCAGCACTGACATTTGAGTTATCTCACTGGCATTTCCATAGTCTTCTTTTCCTCTCTACTTTGTTTTTCTGTCTGTATAAAAACCTGGGGTGTTCACAGTTGTTTAAATGGATAGTGAAATTATTGGTATGGTTGCCTCAATTTTTAATGTTTTCAAAAGTAATGATCATGGTAATTACTGGCTGATTTTTTTGGTTACATTATTACAAAATGTCAAGTATATCATGGACTATATCAGGTACAGTGGAACTTGGATAATTCGAACATCAAGGGACCAGTTAAAAACTTCGAGCTATCCAAAAGTTCAAATTAAAGAAGTCCTTAATAAATAGATCCAAAACAATTAAATAGATATTTCTAATCAAAACTCTTTATTAAATTGACACTCTTGAAGTACAAATACTTTGATTAATGCCTATTAACAAGATTAAGGTAACCTTAAAACAGGAATATTTAATTCAACAAACTACGAAGCATTGTAACATTTTTATTCTAACCTTAAAATGTCCTCAGCAACATCTGAACTGCTGTGCACTAACAAAGAGATTAAAAACATTGAATACGTACTTTACTCTAACCAAAAGCATAACTTTTTCTTTGCTTAGTTTTCCTCCGTGGCATTTTACTTCTTTAACACGTTGTGTATGAATGGCGATAATTCTCGTCATTTTTTTCCCGAACGTTCCGGACGGATGACGAAGATTCTCGTCATTTAGGCGCGTCAACCTAAACAATTTTAAAGCGTACAATACGTATTCGTTAGTACGTTTTCAGTTGTTGTTCATTATTCATAATGATTTGATGCTTCATTACGTTTGATTGGGTAAAGTTATATTCTAAACATAAGCTTTTTAACCATGTTTAAACCAAAGGCATATTTCCAATCTCAACACCTCCACCCAGAATCGGCGTTCCTAGGAATTTAAATACCCCGGTATGCAACGTGTTAAATTCCAGAGTTTTGTCTGGTGTGCATTTAAAAAAAAAAGGCACGTTTCGTCAACATTGAAAATGTTTTTGGGGTCTCTGTCCTGGATCATCTCCTCTAGTGCTTCCACTGGTTGGCTTCCTGCTGATTTTCGGCCCCACTTTTGCCACAGACTGCTTTAAACGTAATTGTATTATGTTCTTTGAAACCATCCAGCCACCCAGTGCGATGATATTTTTCGATGGATTCACTTTTGAGTCTTAGATTATTATTTATACCTTAAGCCTTTTCCTGCCACCGGGCCGATATATCGGCCCTCTCTGGTTGAGCGAAAACTGCCAGGGGCAGATTTATCAGCCCAACTGATTTTTTTTTTCTTGATTGTGGCCTTTTCAACAGCTGTAATTTAAGTAAACCCCCATAATCTATCGATGGATTCACTTTTGAGTCTTAGATTATTATTTATACCTTAAGCCTTTTACTGCCACCGGGCCGATATATCGGCCCTCTCTGGTTGAGCGAAAACTGCCAGGGGCAGATTTATCAGCCCAACTGATTTTTTTTGTTTTTCTTGATTGTGGCCTTTTCAACAGCTGTAATTTAAGTAAACCCCTGTAATCTATCTATGTTTTTAAAATATAAATATATCTTAAGAATTGGGGAAAAATTAGACTTATTATATAAAAGTAGCTGAAAATTTTTAAACTATGAAATTTTGCAAATTCCGTAAAACAGCGTTGGCAGTCTTCGTACATCCCACCTGAAATGGGCTGGCAGTAAAAGGGTTTATTTGACACACCTTAGATTATTAGTTAAACAAAAAATTTGAATTATCCAAAATAAAATTCGTATTATCCACTATTTTTTTTAGCATTGTTTGAATACAAATTGCTAGAGACCAAGAGAAATATTCTAATAAAAGAATACTTCATATTAAAGAAGTTCAAATTATCCAGGTTCCACTGAATTTAAAATAATTGGACATGGCAAATATACTACATATTTAATAGATTGTGATTTTCAAATCTTTGTTATCATAAACTTTTTGTTCATAACAAAATCATTCATTCTGATGCGAGTGCATCCAGGCTCTCTTAACTTTGTTGTTAGTGAAATTGATTGTTTGAGGCGTAACTTGGTGAAAGCGATTCATAATTAACATTAAAAAGAAGAACTTTGTGCTTTCACATTAATATTTATTCACGACCATGGTTTCAACCTAAGACGTCATCATCAGACCAGACGTCAACGTTGAAACCATGGTCGTGAATAAATATTAATTAGAAAGCACAAAGTTCTTTATAATGTTAATTTGTTGTTAGTGCTTTTACCTATTAGGCTGCCAAGGTGCCCATCTCCCCTCTGGACTTTTGGTGACGTAGGATGGAATGTAATAGGGTGCTGTTCTTCAATGTTACTTTATTACATAAAAAGATTCTCATTTTGGTTTTGCAACTGTACGTAATTGTGTTTGACATAGTATGCTGAAAGACATCATGTGAATGGTGCCAGAATCATCTTTTAGAACTCAGTAAAAATTAAATTAATTGATTAAAATTAAGTTTAAAAGAATGTGTTACTATCTTTTTCTGAGATCTGCTCTTATATTTCGCTTTTGGTGGGCAACTCCATTAAGTTGTGTTGTTGGCTAGTTCATCAAGACACCTAGTGACATAATATATATCTTGCGGTATTAACCATCTCACTGTCTATATGGTCACGAAAACTCCAGATGGGAGAATGATGCCTTATTGGGTATAATTTTTGCAGGTGCTCAGCATCTATTATTGAATTGAATTATTTATTAGTGCATTATTGAATTTGCACAAATCTGTCATTGCATACTATGTGGATACTTTTCCTAAAATTTGAGCTATCAATGTGTGAGAGAAAGTGAACAACCTTATTGATTTTAATGATCGCTCTGGGTTTTTCAAGTTTATTAATGCTGCTCAAATGGTTTAATTTTTGCAGTTGCCATTGACCTAATTGTTCAACACATTCAAGATTTGTTGGGGAATTGCAGTGTTAGACGGGCATCTGTGGGAACTATTCTTTCTGAGAGACAGAGAGTAAGGAGAGAGGAATCTATTGAAACCCCTCCGTTATCTCCAATTCATAGTAATCGTTGTCCACATTAACGCTAATTACAACATGGTTGCCATTGGCAATCTGTACCAAGGTCCTAAAATATTATCAATCTGTTTTAACATCAAAGGCCTGCACTTGTACCATAGCTACCTTATCATTACAAATGTTGTGAGCGAATGGCTCAACAGAAGTTTAATTTGTCAGATTGTTGATGTTATTGTTATCTAGAGTTTAAATATATGTATGTATATAAGTACACACCACAAGATATTTTTATGAAAGGACCTTATGATGACTGATATACATAGTTTTCATTGATTGAAAACAAGTTCTGTTATTGCTACGAAAGCTATTAGGGCATGACTGTTTAAATCTGTCTTCAATTAGGTAATCATTGTATTTTGAGTTTTACAATTTTAAATGAAGTCTAAAAATTTATAATTCAATAATATTATAGTAAAAAAATTACCCAATATATGGTTGTAACATATTACCCTCACTTTTCACAACCTATTTTCAACAAAGCATAGATAATATCTTATGACTGGCCTCAGTAGTGATATGTGAATCGTTGCTTTCTTTCATAAATTTTATTCTGGTGTGACTATAAGTGGGGGACCTGAAAAAGAGTCATATTCTGTAAGTCATTGACTTGTTCACATGTGTCAAGAGACCACATTCGTCACAGAAAGCTTTTTGGGGTTTAGTGTACTTTTTGTACCTGTGCGCAATAGCAAGTTACGCTTATCCATAATTATTCATATCATTAACCATAATTGCCATTTTAAATAGCTGGTCAATGTTTTGTGCAGAGCAACATGCAGAGATATTTATTGGCAGTTGATTTTTCAATGATAAAAATTACCACATTAATGTGAGCTTAATTTTATTGCCTCAAAGCTGAAGGATTTGAATATTTTCATTGAAGTAAAATTGCAAAAAAGAGGGAAATCATAAGCATTTCAGTCATAATGTAAATTGTAAATTTGTAGCAAAAAGTGCCAGGTGAGTGGTGTGTGCTGTGATAAGGAATTGAAATTGATTAATTTCTCCATAAATCAGTCAATTGAGAGGGATTTTGACCCTTTTGAATAAAATGGAAAATTATGGTCATCTTGTTTTGGGATATGCTTGCGTTATTTGTGTTGTATACTTGGTTGAGTATCGTATTTCTCCAAATATAGTCCCCCCTCGATAATTTGGAGGCTTCAGTTTTGGAAACTGTAAAGGAATACATGTAGTCCCCCTTTCAGCTTTTCCATGGGAATTTTTGGAAAAAGAGGGGGGCAATAATTCAGATAAACACTTTAATATGCGGCAGAAAAATTTAGTTTGAGTAGAATAGTTTGAAATTTTAACTAGTTGCATAGATATGATACTAGCCTTCATAGTTTATACTCGGCACATGATAATTAAGTTAGTGCATTTAAAGTTGTAAAATTTGAAGTTGGCCCTTGGTGTTACTAAAAGGAGCATTTATTTTAGATTTTTATTGGAAAATTATTTACCAGTTGAATTATCAGATTTGTGCAGATGGTATGAAATCACAGCCACATTTCTACTCTGAACCACCTAATGCAGTGGCACAATTTGGAATCATGAATTCGACTAAAAATAGTTGGTAAAAGGGAAGGATCAAGATGGTTGGAACAATAACCTTTAGACTTATTCATCGGTGCTTGTTTCTTGTGCTTGATTCTCTTGTTAAATTTTTGAAATTAGAAATTTCAGTAAAACTAATCAAAGCTTGTGTTAATTGCTAGATGGAGAAATTTAATTACAATAATATTTTTCATGAAATAACTTTAAGGGACGTATTGCCTTATTCAGTCCCAAAGAGTGTGAAAGGATGCTAAAATGACTATCCAGATTGGAATTTGCAAGATCAGATTGCACATGTATGTACAATTTAGAATAGTCTTGAAAGAATACTGGTGATGTGGCCTTTGATTTTAATCAAAATGCATTTTCCCTTCATAATTTTTAAATTAATGTTACCGAATGAAGAGTTACTAGCATCACAACGAACCCAGAAGAACCCTCTGCCTTACATGGGGAACAAAGTAATGCATTTTAGTTACCAAAGTAGGTAATATTTTTATTCTATCAAGTATGGTAAAAACCAAAGATAAATGACAATCACCAAGAAAAGTTCACAATTTCCCAGTATGGGGTGCTAATTTATTATTTTAAGTGTATGCAGGAGTGTTATATTAGAACTGAAGTTTTTTATTCCTTTTTTTTTTGTGATTAGACTAATCTCACAAACTCGAATTCTCACTAGAATCAGGAAAAAATATTTTTTAGTTAATTGTTTAAGTGACAATTGTATAAAAATATTGTTGTGTATTGGTTTTCATTAAAGCTGTATACTACTTATTATGTACATGTATTCTCTCATTTGAGTTAAAGAATATTTCCGTAACAGAAATGTTGCGATGAGCTGTTATAAATTGACCTTGTAAGAATGAAGTACTTAAAGTAAAGGCATATTTATTCTTATCCATGATCATTTCTCTCTTTGTTTAAACTGTAAATATTACTTTAGAACTACATATGATTATAAAAAAATGTGATTATCTACTCTGGTCAACCTTAAGTCCAAATAATGCTCATCACTGAATTGCAATGAGGCTTGTACCTGTTAAAAAATAAAAATGATTTGAAAGAAAAGGAGTACTCTCATAACTAAGATAACACTATTTTCCTTAACCCTACGTTTAATGATATTTTAGGAACAAATTTATTGGTTTGTTATTTGTTCTTATCTTGATCTTTTGATGACTTAGGGTCAATCTAAAATTGGTCTGAAAATGAGTGAAACGTTATGGAATAAATTTTAGTCAATGAATCAAATTCAATCATTAGCCTACTTAGGGCATGTTGAAAAAGCTAAGAAATCTGTCTGCTCTACTCAAAGCTATTAACATCTTCATTGTAGGTTGCAATTCTTAAATTTTTCCAAAGTGCAAGTTTACATTTTCTTGAGTCTGATATTGGGCTCAAAACAGACATCAAACAATGAAAAGAAAGTAAATGACCAGGTCACCATCATGGACAAGGCTTTGTGAGTTTCTTGCACATATGAAATGGACGTAACTGAAAATCACGCAAGGAAGGACTCTTTTAATTTGCATGATTCTGTAAGTCAGACTGAAACGGACTCTGTTAATTGAGTCTGTCCACGTCGAATATTTTACAAATGCCAACCTTCTCTCTCAAGGAATGGAATTAAGCTAAATGGTAAGCCCATCATTACAAGAGGAAGTGTGTTCACCCTTTTGCAATGTAAAACTTGTTAAGATGGTGTCAAATTCTATGCAAGTGAAAAAGCAACGCTGTAAAGTGACATGGAATGAATGAATTCGCTGAAAAACAATGTTCACACATAGCTGCCAGAGATGTAGCGAGAGGGGGGAGCCAGGGGTCCAAAGAAAACACGTTTAAAAATCTTTCGTTTACAAAAGATTTATTTGAAAAATGAAGTTTTTTTTTTGTTATGAAAAGTGCTCTGAACCTCTCGGAGGGCCTCTGGACCCCCCTTCCAATGGGAGGTATTCCATACCCCCCAGACCTGGAAGCTGGCCCCCCCCCAAAGTTTCTTTGCAATCAATGCCAATAAGCCCAACTCACAGCAAGTCTGTGGTCAGTTAGTGATGAACAATAAATACATACGTGGGTTTTAAATCTACATTAATACATATTTTTACAGGGCCATAGCATTATTTTTGGAAGAGTTAGTTGTTCAAAAATCGCCACAATATTTTGTACTGGAGAACTTCATATTAATGTTAGAATTTCATTCAACATCTTCAAAATTACTTTCAAACAAAAATATGTAATAATGAGTAACTACACATATTGAATTTAGCAAAAAAATTGCAATGGCTTCATGGTAAACCTGAGGGGTTAAATACCATGATGATCTCCTTGCCTCGGCTGAGAAAAAGGTCCAGTTCCCCAAGGTGTCCAGAACCAAGCGGCAGAAAAATGCACTGAGGGTAACTAGCGAGAGGTGGGTGCTGACAAGGAAAACAAGTCCTCGTTGTGGTGCCACCGCCAATTCAGGTGAAAATTAGATGTATATCTCGTAAACCATTTTTCCCGGACTCATGGCAGGTGACCATGAACACACTTGTGTCCCTTTCACTCTTACGACCAATCACAGAAGGGTGGCACATGGAAGTGAGGAGGAGGACTAACATCTCTCTCAGATTCCAGTACAGTAAACATTGCTCTCCAGCCCGCAGTGTTGCCAAACGAAATCAGTGGAGATTGCACAGCATTGGGTTGCTTTTGAGGGAGTGCACATGCACTGGAGCTAGTGTACAAACTGGCAATGCTGGTCAGCTGCTTGGAGGGGAGCAGAGGAGAAAAAGGAAGGGGATGGTGAGGAGGTGAGGACAATCCCTTTGGTTGGCTATAAGATCTCCCCCAACCAGTCACCAAGAGTCAGGAAAAAGGGTGTAGAATAGTCTTCTAAGAACCACAAGGGGAAGACAGGACAACTTAGTTGGCCACACTAGGAGGCGTGATGGTCGGATGAAAACAAACATGGGAGAGTAGGTGGACGGGAAGAAGGGCAAGGGATGGCCCCGAATCAATTACGCAGGACAGGTTATTAAGGATGCAAAAGAGTTCATGGGACTAAAGAAAATAGGAAAAATTGATTTATATAAAGCTTGAGGAAATAGCATTTAAAAGGCAACAAAATCCTGAAGGTTCTTATCCCCTTGGTTGTCATTGGGACATGAAAAGTAAACTCGAAGTAGGATATGTATACTGTTTTCTCACAAAAATGGATTTATGGGTATCATATCTCAAGAATCATGTTCACATTTTACAAAAATGAGGTGTCTCAGTTTTCTGAGGAGCCAAGTGCTGACCATTGCCATGTTAGCACAATAACTATTTTATTCTGGGAAACATAAAAAGATGGGTGAAAGATAAAATAAGGTCTCAATCTCAAGGCAAAATAAAGTTTTAACCCCTATCATTACATAATATTAATTTATTTACATTAAAAATTATCAAATTATTATATATTTACATCTTTGTCAACTGCACTCACTTCCACTCAGATGAAACGCAGCAGCAAAAAAATTGTTGAAATATTTTTTTACGAGAAAGGTGGTTTTTCTCAGTCAACACGAGTGAATTTTCTGCACAACTTGTTTTTGCAAGCATAAGTAGTGTTGATATTCTTGTTTTCCAACACGAAGATATTGCTTTTCACATAGCAACATAGTCATCCCTCTGTAAAGTCAAATTATTATATTTCATCAATTAGAAAAATAACTTAATGAAAACCGAGGTGATTCCATAAGTTAACAGCAAAATTAATATTTTTTAGCAAAAATCATTTGACCAATAATACAAAAATTTATATTGAAATTGTTTTTAACTTGACAATTAATAGACCCTACATGATGCTTGAAGCTAATTGACAATATAAGTAAACAGCTTATGCTATTTAAAAATTAATATTCCCATTAGGTTTTTACAGTAGAGCAGCCAAACTTTTCACCAATTAACATTAAAAAAACCGTGGCGTAACTAGGAATATGTTTTGGGGGGGGGTTAGGGGGGTCTGGAGGGCTACCCCCTCCCTAGGCAATAACATCCCTGGAAATGCATTTAACATCATTTTGGCACTTAAAATTTAACTTTAAGCAGATTCAGTTATTATACTTAAATAAAATCTAGACAATGATTTTAAATATTTTTTATGTCTCTGAGGCTTTGGGGGGGGGGGGGATCTATCCCCTCATCCCCCCCCCCCATAGTTATGTCACTGCAACAAAATATAAACTTCCGAGGAAAAACAAATAAAAAAATTTCTTAGAGACAAAACAGCAATTTAGAAGGTAGGTAAGATAATAAATACTCGCATGAATAATAATTTCCCAAACTTTTACTCCTAATTGCACTTTTTCCTATGGTGACAGTCAGTCAAGAAAATTCTACAGCCAACATTAATCTCCAGAAAACTGACCATAATTAATTTTAGACATTTTAATTAAAATGTGAAAAAGTGTCAGAAATTCAGTAGCTTTAAGAAATAGCTGAAGGCTAGTAGAATCATAATGAGGAGGTAATGAATTCCATAGTTGATAGAATTCCGTCTAATTAATAAATAGAATAATTTCCATCAGAAATCTTTGGCAGAAAATATTGTGCCCACAAAAAATATATTTACTAGACATCTTCAGCAGGAATAGCAAAGTTGGAACTATAACAAATTGCTCAGTGCAACACCAAAATAAATATATTCAAAATAAATTCAATTTTTGGCAATTCAACTGAAGTGGAAGTTCATTTCAACTAAACCGAAACAGTAACTTTGTACTTTGTTAATTGACCTTGACCGGTTTTATTCTCCACTCCATTCTCAATAGGTAAGGTAGGGGATTTAACCTAGTCAAAAATTTCACGTAGCCATGTGAATCGCTGTTCAATTTGTTTCTTGATTCACACGTTACAGATGACATTCGGACAATTTAGAAAACAAGATTATGAGTAAATATAGGTGAAACATTTAATGGAATATAAATTAAATTGCAGTATTATTCTAAAAAATGAAATATGGTAGATAGTTTTGGCAGAGACAAGTGAGAACACAGGAGTTATGCTGGAGCATGTCATGCTACAACAGACAGGAAGCTTTATATCCTTAATATGTGTGTTCTAAATAGATCAAAATGTTAAATCAAAGGCTGTACTCACCTGCACAGGAAAAATAATTAACTGATCAAGAAATATATTTACCATTTCATTGTACTCCATCACATGCTTCCTAATTGCAGATGTATCCACCCATGTCACAAAGTCCTCCAAATTTCTAAAAAAATTAAAAGAACAATTGAATTATGTAAACCATAAGGTGAACAAATAGGCATAGGCTTTCTTTCTTTGTTCGAACCACTATGCAGACAGGTGATTTGACGGGCATTAGAGTTCGCATAAATACATTTTAACACAGATGACAAGAAAATAAATGTTTCAGTCAAACATTGATAAGTCAAAATGAATAAGGAAGTGAAGAGCTTTGAATTGCATAATATGTAGTTAGGCAAGACGAGAAGAGAAATAACTATACTTAGGAACCATTCATATACTGCATATTTGAATCATAAAAGTAAGATTAATGGAAACTGGGCTGAAATTTATGACCAGGAAGGAGCTTATTGCATTTCAGGGGCATTATGAGTGGGAGGAGCAGGACCTATACACGTCATTGTAGCACTTTTTCAAAAGTTTTATTTATGAATGAGAAACTTGAATTCATTATGCTACAAAACTTGCAGGATAGCTCACATTCTCCTCTGATGTTCTAATTTATAAGACATAAAAATAATTGTCAATCACTAGTTGAAAGGTACATATGTATATGCATCTAATGTTTTGCTTCCAAAACCTGAGATCTGACAAAAACATTTTTTTCTACACATAAGCCAACCTCAAGCCAATTCTAACATTCACTACACCTCCCACTTCAGTACCACTGAACTTTCTTTCTCTCTAAATAGGTTACTACCTTGCAAGCAGTGCTTAAGGGTGATGAACCTCGAGACAAAATTACATTAGTTCAAAATCCTGAAAACATTTTCTAATAAAAGATTCAGCTGGGAGCAAAATGACTCACTCCTATGGAATTAGTATACATATGTATAAACTAAGACAGCATAAAGGACTATAGATGAAATAGTTCTCAGCTACCCTGAGAGATCTTCAACACCAAAGGATGCTTCAAGGATTTTAGAAAAATTCTAGGAGTTGCAGGTGGTGTATATCTAAATATTGTTTAGGCTCGATTCTTCAATCGGCTAGCAAAACAATTATCTCTGTTGATTATGGAGATTAAATCTCAACTCTTTGGGATAATAAACACTGAATTTCAGCGACATATTTTACTAGCATGATGGGGAATACACTTTTGCAGAACTTTATGTAGCCCAAAGGTGATACTTGGAAATAATTCCGCCAAGTAATGTTCCATAGAATCCTTGGTAATAAATTGGTTGAGAAGAAACTCAGGTAGGTAAACAAACAACTTCCTGTAAAACATAACTTAGTGAAATTATGCCCAAATATCGAATCTTGGGGAACCAGAAAATAGGTATGAAAAGCCAAGAATCATTTTCATTTACAGGCCACTCTTGATTATCCATGTTAATGAATGTTAGGCGAGACCTGGATAATCAAAAAACACAGATAATTGACAGTATAATGATAGTGGCCAGAATATGAATATTTTACCCCATAATGCAAACAAAAATTAACATACATGTATGTATCCTGAATATACTAGATGAATTTTATTGAGATAAATTGAATGTTTTTTCAGTTTAATTATTGTTGCCATCAGGATATTCCTCAATAAATGCTCAGAGAGAATAAAAATAGCCTGGATAATCGATAATTGTCTGTATTACTAATCATCGCCAGGAAAAAATCATGGGGTGGATAAGGCCAATGGCAGATTTAGGGGGGGGGGAGGTGTCACAAGGGTCATGACCCTTCAAATACTATCAGAAATTTTTACCAGTTTAATTGTTTTTGTATTTTTTTACAATCGTTCATTTCATCTGTTGTACAGGGTGTGAGAATAAAAGTGAAATTTTAGGCTCCAAAATGCATTTTTTTAAATAGGGTATTTTAATAAATTTTATACAGAAAAATGCCCCTCTCCCGGGGGGTATTTCATACACCCCACCAGGTCATGACCACCAAAATTTGATGCTTTACCCTTAATTGGTGATGTGCGGTCTGAGAGACCACTGCAATCTTAAATTTATTAATATTTTCAAAATATCTTTAGTTCTCGTTAGCTTCATATTTCTGTATAACTAGGACATAGCACCCTTAAAATTTAACGCTCTTATTATTTATTTCTGTGAATTTGTAACTGAATTCAATTAGCGGTCAGTGAGACGTCACTAAATGGGAAAAATCAATAAACGTAATACTTGTGGAAACTATTCAAAATGTTGTTAAAAATAATTCTTAGTGATTTATCAGTATAAGAATAATTAATAAATTGTAAGGAAGCAGTTTTAGTCGCACAACATGGATAATTAGGTACTTAATTTTTCTAAAATACATTACGGAAGAATAAAGGACTACACCCATGTCTCGTATAGCGCAAGGGATGCGTTCCTCGGGGTCTTTGCGCTATACGAATTTGCGTTATACGAGAGCGTTTTATCATTGGGAAGATAGGGATGCGTTCCTGGTAGGATAGGTCTTGGGTATTGAATTTCCTCTAAAACATCTATATTCCCATAAAAAGCCTTAGAAAACATTATTTATATAAATTTTTATAGTTTAAAACATCTTTAAAGATAGTATGCACGCATTCAAAGACTTATTCACGTTAAAAAAAATTCTTACGTGCTTTTGAAATTCCCTCCTGTCGTGCGGGTAGGCTAACATCCGCTATCTCAGGGGATCGTAATGCGTTGCCGGCAGTTGACGATTTTTCAAACTAGTCTAAAAACAACTATTGTGTCACCCAGGCCCTTTTGTCGCTCATCGAAATGACAGGAAAATGCTACTTCGAATGCCATTTCATAGCTAGCGGAGTTTATGAATGATAAATCATTTTAATTTGAAGTCCTCCGTCGAGTCATTAGCAGCTACGTGAAACAGTCTTTAAATGCCTTGAAACCTGACCCAGGTTTTCCTTCCCTGAAAATGAATGAACGAGATTGCATTCTTTTCCAAAACAATATCGTCTCGTCAACACTAAAAACTGGTTGAGGGGGAAAGGAGCCACTTTCAATCACAGCTTGGAGTTCATCAGAAAATGTTGCGGTGACTGCGCTATCAACACTTGCATATTCACCTGATATCGCCGCACTGAAAATACCTGCTTGCCGTTTAAATGCTGGAACCAACCGGAGTTTTCACTAAATGTCTCTGAGCGATTACCACTCCCGTCTTTTTGTACTGATTCTCTATGAACTTTCCGTATGTGTAGACCGCTTGGTTGAAGTTGGTGCGGCTGAGGTCACTGATGTTTTAACTTCGTCTTTATTCTGAATAAGGCATCGTACGTTTAAACTTCCGCGCAATATCGCTTTGACGCTCTCCATTTTCAAAGCAATTGACCTCTTTCAATTCCTCTTCTAGGTTTATAGTTTTTATTGATAAATTCTTGATTTTTCTACACGCATTCCTATTTTTTGCCATATTCTCTTGGTTTTAACTCTGTATGGCTCTATCTAAATCACCTTCCACTGCTGAACTGTATTCCTGAGACGCAGAAGGCCTAAGATTGCGGGGAGGGAACGAAGCCATTGTGTTTGAGACTCTATAGCGGACCCTTTTATGTGTTGATGCTATTCATGCGCAACTCGGCCACCGCTCCATTTCTCCCCCGTGAATACCGATGACCTTGAAGGCTTCAGCGTAGACGCTCTACCTGGAAGTCAATCGCCCGATAACCTATGACGGCAAAAATACGTCTCAAACCGTATTGCTGAAAAAAAATCATTTCCACTAGCCTCACGCTTAATTAACGATCTAAATTATTTATTATCATTCTGTTAAGGAGACGAGATAAATTACTTCGGTAAGCCGGCTATCTGGACCCAATGACGAGTAATACTTTTGGCCATTGCACAGCAATAGATATCGATTAATATATAAACAAATAAGAAGCTTTGAGGCAAGCAATAACATTAATATGCGTAAAATGATATAAATTTCGTTTGTACTTCGCGCAAGTTCACGTTTTATCACGAGAGCGTTTTAGAGTTTTGATTAGGCTACACTGCGTTGCAATGTTTCCCCGAGGAACGTATTTGCGCTATATCGAAATTGCGCTAATCGAAATTGCGCTATACGAGACATGGGTGTATTCAAGTAATAGGGTGGTTTCCTATTATTTTTTTATTGCCTAAATCGAAAGATTATTACTCCTGGAGTACGTATTTCTCGCTTTTAGATTTTTAAATGACGATATCTATTTTTCGCGATTAAATGAAAAGTGAAAAATTTCAAGCGCGCGAAAACGCGACGCATAAGTATGAATGCCGGGAAATATCTCCGTACGTCGTATTTCTGGTTCCCCCTCCCACCCTGCGAGGTGACCTTGAGGCGAGGCTTAGCGCTGATACGACGCAGGCTGCTAGCGGCTAGCCTAGTACCCTGCTGACTGGTAGCGCTTAGCTTAAATAAGGATTATTAATAACTTATCAAACGAGGAAAACTTTCCGAGCTTAGCCAGTTTTAATAAGTGATTGTTAAGACATGTTTCCCTGAGCTCTGCGCCTCATGCATGCAATGGTAACCTCAGACGACGTATAACTCCTATCTTCTTGTATAGAAACTAGGTCCCTGTGACGTCACGTGGAGTGGCATCGCATGGGCGCCAATCTGGCCCTTTTCAAATGAGGATAAAAATGGACCATTGCCATTCGTCTAACCCGGTATTTCTAAAACAAAATAATTTGTATATTATGAATACACTAATGGTGGGTAACGAATCGCAATCAATGCCTTTCGTTTTCTTTGATGAAGGAAACTACCCTATTTCTGAATGCGAACACAAAGCAAATGATATCTGGTTTAATAATTGTAAATATTGCCCATTTTGTTCTTGAAATGTTACCATTTTTATAGACGTTATAAATAATTACAATAAAAGTGGTCAATTTTTCGCACCTCTAGTAGGCAGTATGCATATAATGTATTTTGTGATTTGGAACCAATAGCACCCCAAAATTTTGCTCGCCCACTTTTGGAGTGCAACAATAATTGTGCCTATCAGTCAGTCTCCCTTTAACCTTCCGTCAGGCACAATGGATCTGACAGGCACAGCATGATTTTTTTTATTTCTCCACACCACTATGTGGCATAGACCCTTGAGGCTTATAGAAGCTTTATGTTTTGACACACTCTTTGCAGCCTTTCACTGTTCACATTTATGCAGACAGATCATTGGCAGATTATTCAGCATAATTGAGCAAAATAGTGGCACAATAAAGCAAAATCAAGCGTTATTAGATAAACAAGAGAGCAAAGTAAAAATAAACTGATCTTATAGAATTCACAGGCTAAAATACATTACATTTAATAATACTTAATAGCCTGAAAAGCACATTTAATCGCACCTAGCTGGATCGGTCCGGGGTCGTATGACGGTGTGTAAATATGCACAGTGTGAAAGACAAGTAAGTGTTAGACAAACTAATAATGATCCTATAAACTTAAGTGTACCACTAAGAAATGCTAAGAGTTAATAATGTTTTTTTCACATCTGTGCCTGTCAGGCACATTGGGTCTGAACTCAGCAGTTCCAATATTGCACCTGATGGAAGGTTAAGTATTTGAGGACAGAACATCTAAGCATCGACTTTTACAGCAAGAAGAAATAAAGAGGGCCTGGGAAACACCAAGAGTAATACGTTGAAATGCAAGTGCTGTGACGTCTACATTTGTCTGAAGTGCATTTTTTTATCCTGTTTCAAATAACGATATTTACAGAAAAATTAGTTCATTTCAGGATTGCATACAATTACATGTAAATATTAGAATTGTTAAGCAGTTAAAGAAACATTAAACTATGCAATTAAAATGATGTTGCAACATTTTATGAATTTTTGATTTATTGCAGTCTCCCAGACCGCACGTCACTAGTAGTGTAACAAGAATTGCACGTTACTTATTAAGGGTTAAACCTCCCCTGGCTGGAGGATTAAAAACATGTGGCTACTGGCTGACACACAGAACACAAAAGGGGCCACAAATTTAGAGGTTAGTTTATCTTAGGCATGTAGTTCTAAAATCTCACCGAGACACCAAAAAGGCTGGATCCTTGACAACTTCAGGTCCGACTCGAATGTGTCCTTGTTGCACTAGCTTAGTAGCCATTCCCATAGTTTGCGCCATATGAGACTTGACTATGAGAAATGGAAGTCGTCTCCGACAAAAACTAGAGGCTGTTACATTGTCACACAGTTCTAAGTCCCTCTTATTAGGAATCAGACCCATAATGTACCTGGTTGGGAAGGACAAATTGAAATCATAAACAAACAGTACAACAATGTTGAAATAATGTTACGCCTACTCCAACCACTTTGGAATGCTTTATCAAAAGTACACACTATTGAACAGTATTGTTATCAGTTAAATATTGGATGTAACAATACCTCTGATGGTATGCACTACTTATCCATTGTGCAAACTGTATAGAATGAATCTCTTACCCTCCCCCCCCCCCCATACGTATGCAGGGACGCCGACTTATAAAAAAACCGGGGATCTTGCCCCGGGAAGTTTAATAAGCAGTGAGTTTTAAGTTTTTTAAGCATTTAGAAGAGTCATTTGATCAACATTAGAGCCCTGATAACTCGAATCTCGATATCTGGACACTCCGGGGAAAATCGACAAGCCTGACACATTTTTTCCTCTCACCCATACCAAATTTTTGAGGGGGCTCGAGCCCCCTCAAGCCCCATGGAGTCGGCGCCACTGTATGTACGTGAGGAGTATGACATACATCAACAGTTTAAAAACATGCCAGATGTGTGCAACACCTAGATGTGTGCAATGGTGAGGGAACAGGACCACAATTCAGGCTGATAATAACAATGAGACAGTATGGTGGTCCTTGCTATCCCCCAAACCCAAAAATTAATCATGCATGTGGGCTATTACCACAGACCATAATATAATAATAATAGCAGTGACATATATGACAGTGATATATCCTTAACCTTTGAACTAGAGCGACAAGTAAGAAATTCTTTCAACATTCAGGCATACGGGGTGAAAATTCAGCGCTGTTAAAGAATTCAATTAACACTCACTAGATTGGAGGACACAGTATAAAATATTTGGGGAGAGACTGAGACTGAAGAATAATGATTTGATTTTTCGGACAACATTAAATATAAACTTATTAAATACTAAATAAAACTTATATAAATGAATTAAAAATAAATTCGTGGGAGATGATGCCAATCCTTTTTATATACATTGACCCCTTCCCGACTTTCAAGAGGACAATGAAAATTTGGATGAGGAGGCAACATAGAGGCTTCATCCAATCGCACGTTTAAGGATTTTAAAATGTAATCCCTTTCATTATAAAGGGGAGCGCAAGACTGATATAATATAATGCAGTGAGCGAAAAACAGCACTGCAGCAAGGAGTTGGCCATGCTGATATGGAGAAAATTTTAGCAGCTACCTGAGATATCAAAGTAAAGGTAACATTTACTTACAATTTCTCCAACAGTTGACCGCTACTATCTGTTCTAAATGGGTCATTCGGATCCAATTCCTTGATTTTCCGGGCCAATTCCCTAATATGTCTCGATAGCTTATTGTACCTATATATATAGGGTAAATATCTATAATAATAGCTCAATTGATAATATGATAAATTATATAAAGCATGCAGACGTACTTCGTGTAATCTTCTCTCTTTTGAATATAATATTTCCTCATCACTTTTACTTCATGAAGATTATTATCAGCTTCCCATGATATGAAGTCCACCTTTTTTAAGAGCTTTTGCTCGTGGAATTTTAGTTTTCTCACCATACTGAATACGTTATTATTACCAGTACTGATGAAAAATGATCAACACATGTGCTCCCGATGTTGACAGCGTTGATAGGCGAGCGAATTTCGAATTTCATTTGTTCTAATGGCTGGCGTGCTAATCTCGCTTGCAGACGTATAACAAGTGGTGAGACCGGATCAACTTGCATTTTTAGCTTGTTACCTCATCATAATGTGAATGACATAGTTGTAATTAATCAAGGCATTATTGCCAGTGATAGTGTAGATAATTATTCGGAAAGTCCTCTCTAAAGAGAACTGGAATGGCAGACTTCACATGTGAATATTATTGCTAAATACCTGTGTTTACATTTTTGTTCGTGTTGAAGAAATCTCGATTCCCTTAGAATATATATTCTCCTCATTCATATAGAGAAATGCTATAGCTTTAGTTCTAACATAAGCCACCTTAATGGGAAATGAAGGTAGCCAACCTATAGGCCTCGAAATAGAGGAAAGAGCTGTCGAAGCCACAGATTCATGGACCCTTCATTATGCTTCCATCAACGGTAGTACACCACGGCTGTCGGTTTTTGTGGGACAGACCCAAGAAGGCAAAGTACCATCAGCCCTGGAACTGTCTGCCAAGGTAAATGAATCATCCTTATATGTTTTTGCATCCACTCGTATCCAGTCTCATGATTTAAAGGGTTGTTCGTTGGATCAGAGAATCAGGTGGGTAGAAACTGCTATTGCTGAATTCGTAAATCAGGGGCCTTATCATTTAAAATCAGGCTAAGGGGTGTCAAACTTTTGACTATCACTGTTTTCTCTTAAAGTTATTTATGTGGAAGAAGTATATTTATGAACCCACGGAAAGTTATAATCCTTTGAGCATAGCTGCGTGCGAAAAATGATAGATATAATTTATGCTGATAACTATATAACCAAAACAAATAGAACAATGATTCTTGTTTTATTTTAAAGAAAATATATTTGTAACATAATTTTCAAGTCCCTGATCCATCGCATAAAATGACTTGAAAATTTATGATTTTATTTTTTAAACTTTTATTTCCATAGAATTTAATGCTGTATCGCCATCCATCATTGGTGCGATACGTCAGTTCCTGGCAGCGTGGAGATTGCTGGCACTTGGCTACGGAAGAAATCAAGCCTCTTGCACAAGTGTTATCCCAACTGACTCCTATTCAGATTTGTCTTGGACTGCACAGCATACTGAAAGCACTTACTTTTCTTCATGATAAGGTAGGAACATGTATTTATTATTTGGTGTATATGTAACTGTAATGTCTCACATTAATATAAGGAGCCACTTTTAAGAACTGTCTTTATTCTCTCGATCACACTCCATGACAACTCATAACAATTCAATAAACAAAACACACCAATACATCACATCTCCTCCCCCCATACTCCGAAGACCACCGTTCATAACAAATTCAAATTTAGCAACCTCCACAAAACTTTAACATCAGCAAACCTGAACTACTACACAAAAACAATATTCTTCCCAATGCACAAAAAAAATAATAATACCTTGTAACATAGAAATCGACAGAAACAAACAATCATAATGAATAACATACATAAAGCATACAATGCACAATAACAATCAAATTCAAATTAACAAGCATGAACATCAAATAATATATAATGCTTACAAGTTTAACCTTTCCACCTGCCTGCGCTCTCGCACAGGGTAACGCCTCTCTATTCTCTGTTTTGGACTATCAGATTTAACTAATTGCCGTGAAGTTAAGTTAGGTGAAGTGACGTCATGCTGAGGCATATCAGACTTCAGCCTAGCGTATTCACTGCTAGAATGATGAGGCGGTGTATTCTTGGGACTGTACTGTTGAGATGGTGTGCTCTGCAGAGGTGACCCCCCCTCCTTCGACAGCCTGTCGTCTGTCACTCTAGGCAACAATAATTGTTCCGGTGGAATCACCTTATCAGGTACAATTGAAGGCATGAGAGGCTCACTATTTAGGTCTATAATTTGATCGATATGACGTTTCCAAATGACATCATTCTTTAATTTCACCAAGTATGATACTGCACTCAGTCTCTTAACAATTACTGCTCCTATCCATTTATTTCTGCCTCTGAAATCCCGTACAACTACAGGTTGACCCTCAGATAACATTCTCGTCTTACAACCCCCATAATTTGCAACTTGCTTACTCTGTTTATTGTATACATAACTTTGAAGATTAGGTCTAATGAGATCTAACCTTGTTCTGATTGGTCGCCCGAACATTAACATAGCTGGCGTTTCATTAGTTGTTAAATGTACCGAATTTCTATAAACAAGTAGAAATTTATATAAAGCCATATTTACATTGTCATTACTACTTAAAGCTAGGTTAACACGCTTTTTTACATTCTTCACAGAATTTTCTGCTTGACCATTTGTAGCTGGATGGTAAGGTGGCGATAAGGTATGCTTAATGCCATTGCATCTTAGAAAATCCTTAAATTCACCAGAATTGAAGGGTGGACCATTATCTGAAACTATTTGTTGCGGTAAACCAAACCTTGCAAACAAAGCACTTAATTTTGTAATAGTCTGATTAGCTGATGTTGAGCTTACCTCTTCCACCTCCAACCATTTACTATGAGCATCTACTATAACAAGATATAGTTTGTTACTTACAGGCCCTAAGAAATCAATATGTAAACGTTCCCACACACTCTTGGGATACTCCCACACATGTAGGTTACACTTTTTAGGGTTCTGCCTCACAGACAAGCAAGGTGGACAACTGTTGGCTAAATTCTCAATGTCTGAGTCTAAACCCGGCCACCAAAAATACGAACGAGCCATGGCTTTCATCTTAACAATGCCAAGGTGTCCGCAATGCAACTCAGTTAATAATGGCTTACGTAAACTATGAGGTACAACTATCCTATGCCCCCAAACAATAATACCATTTTCAATAGCTAATTCACCTTGCCGCTGGAAATACGGTTTTAATTCATTGTCCATATTTGAGTGGTTATTTGGCCAACCATACAATACATAGTTGTACACTTTCCTTAACAAAACATCCCTTTTTGTTTCCTCTATAACGTTATTAAAATCAACTGGTATGTCATTCTCTTGAATAAATTGCAAATAAGTACCTACATAATTTACATCCTCTGACTCAAACTGAAATTCTTTTACATTCAAAGGCAATCTAGATAAGCAATCGGCATTTGCATTATCCTGTGATTTAACATATTTAATATCAAAGTCATAATTCGTTAAGAACAGCGCATAGCGCTGAAGTCTGCTTGCTGCATAAGCAGGTAACCTTTCTTTGATCCAAAAATAGATATCAATGGTTTGTGATCAGTTATTAAAGTAAACTTTCTACCATACAAATATTGATTAAACTTTCGCACACCATAAATAATACCTAAAGCCTCCTTGTCTATGACACTGTACCCCATTTCAGCCTTTGATAAGGTCCTTGATGCATAACAAATTGGTTTCTCAGAACCATCCTTCTGTAACTGACTTAATACACAGCCTAAACCATAGCTAGAACTATCAGTAGCTAATCTTACCGGTAGGTTAGGGTCATAATGTGCCAATATTGGAGCTGAAACTAATTTATTCTTGATTAGCTTGAATGCTTGTTCACATGAGATTGACCACTCAAAAACACTATCTTTCCTCAACAAACTATACAAAGGTGCTGCAATAGTAGATAAATGAGGCACATATTTTCCATAATAATTAACCATACCTAAAAATGCCTTTAATTGTGAAACATCAGTGGGAGTAGGCGCCTTTTCAATAGCGCTTATTTTAGATGGCGATGTACTTAGGCCATCCTCACTCAAAACATAACCCAAGTACTCAATTGACTTGCGGAAAAATTCACACTTCTTTTTACTCACACTGAGACCACTCACTTTTAATCTATTGCAAACTTCATATAACCTTTCCTTGTGAACATCATTATTTTCCCCAGTAATCAAAATGTCATCAAGGAAACAAACAACTCCTGGAATACCAGCGAGAATGGTTTCCATTATTTTCTGAAAAATACCTGGTGCAGAGGCCACTCCATAGGGAACTCTATTGTACATAAATAGCCCTTTTGTAGTACTTATAGTACACAATTTCTTTGATTGGTCATCTAAGCATATCTGCTGATAAGCTTGGGATAGGTCCATTTTGGAGAAAGTTCTACCTTTTTGTAACGTATTAAAAAGATCTTCAATCCTAGGTATTGGATGTCTATTGATGATTAGCGAATCATTTAGTGAAGAAACCCTGAAATCTGCACACAAACGTAATTCCCCGGTTTTTTTTACTATTGGAACAATGGGACTTCCCCATTCACTATCACTCACAGGTGACAAAATACCTTCCCTTACCAATCTATCTATCTCAGCCTCTACCTTGTTTTTCAGGGAGAAAGGTATCGGCCTAGGCTTCAGAAATCTAGGCACAACATTATCTTTTAAAACTAACCTAGCTGGCTCACCCTTATAACAGCCTAATTTATCAGTAAACACCTCAGGAAACTTTTGATATAAACTATTAACTATTTTAAATTCTGCATCTATTATACTACATACATCCCTACTATGCTCTGAGTTAGTGCTCATAATAATATTACTAACCCCACTAGGTATTTTAATTACCAACCCAAGATCACGGATCCAGTCTCTGCCCATTAAAGGATTTGCTCCCTTAGCTATTACATATAAGGATAACTGTTTACATATATTTCTATATTTTACCATTACGCTCAATTTCCCTAATGGTTTGATAGGCTGGCTTGTATATGAGCTTAATACCAAATTGGTACTTAGTAACTTTACTGAAGTAAAATTGTCTTGATAACATTGTTCATTTATGACACTGACACAAGCACCACTATCTACTTCAAAATACAAAAGCTTATCTTCAACTTGCAATTTTACCATAATAGGCCTTACCCTATCATTGGTTTCATCAACTTCATTAGTTTTACTTACATTAAATAGATTAGTTAAATCATATATATAATCATTAGTTGGCTTATTTTGCTTGGAATCGTCAGTAGTAGGCTTGTTTAGCATACAATCATTAGAATCACAGGGTTCACAATAGTGATTAGATGGCTTAGTACTAAAATTATTAGGCTTTGTATTTGACACACCCCTATCTTGACTTCGACAAACCTGTGACAAGTGGCCTACTTTGCCACACTTATAGCACTTGTATGACTTGAATTTACACATATTGGCCCTATGGCCTGACTTTCCACAACAATAACACTTTACATCACTAGACACTCTCTCCTCCCTCCTAGTTGTGTCCTCCCTCCTTTGGTTTGTGGGACGTTGTTGTTGCCGGTTCACGTGAGAACAGCTGCCACTGCGATGCGTTGTCCCCATAGCCGCCGACGTCGTCGCCAAACCCTTCCGCCTGGCGTTGTAGTTAAGTTGACTTGTTTGTGGATTCCCTCGCGCCATCAACGTCGCTGCATCGTGGTCAGCCATCTCCATGTTGGTAGCTATCGTTACTGCCTTTTCAAAAGTAAGGTCTGTTTCCCCCAGCAGCCGCCTCTTAATTGCGTCATTACGGATACCGCTGACCAGTCTATCTCTCAAATAATCCGACCGATTATTTCTAAATTCACAAAACATTGAAAGTTCCTTTAACTGTACCACATAATCGGAAATTGACTCGTGCTCCCGCTGGCTCCGTAAACTAAACTTATAACGCTCCGAAATAAATGATGGCTTTGGACTTAAGTGCGTTGTTACTAGCTGCACTAATTGTTCAAATGTCTTAGTTGCCGGCTTATCTGGTGCACACAAATTTTTTACTAAATTGTAAGTTTTATGCCCAATTACTGTTAACAAGGTAGGCACTTTTTTCTCGTCCTTAATGTCGTTTGCATCAAAAAATAGTTCTAAACGCTCAATATACGAAGACCACGTCTCTTCAGCCGCGTCAAATGCATTCATTGAGCCGATGAGTCCCGCCATTTCGCCGTCACCAAAAAATCTATCTTCCTGCACTCGAACTTGGTACTTTTACTATCACGATCACGCTCAATCACGGCTACGCCCTTCCGCTGTTGACCGTAATTACGTGGATTCGTGCTTCCTCGTCGCCAAATGTAATGTCTCACATTAATATAAGGAGCCACTTTTAAGAACTGTCTTTATTCTCTCGATCACACTCCATGACAACTCATAACAATTCAATAAACAAAACACACCAATACATCACAGTAACAATCACTAGCGTTGATCCTGTAGGGACATAAGCGATGAGTCTCCCCCAATATTCGATATGTTGGATATGTCCTCCAGAGAATATAATAAGGTTATTTTGAATTAGAGTAAATGGGGTAAAGAATGCTTTAAAATCAGAATTTCCATGCTTTATTTTTTTATTCAGGGCTCCCAGACCCCCCTTAAATTGGGAGGAATTCCATACCCCCCAGACCTCCCGGAAGCCCATCCCCCACAAAGTTTTACTGCAATCGACACAAATGATAACAATCAATTCATATTGCATATAAATATTCATATTGATTGTTATTATTCTAATTGATTGTTCGCTTAAGTTTGTGCGTCTCTTTTTAACATCTTTTCATTTCATCTTTTCTTTTGTTTAGGCGGAAGTTTCCCACAATAATGTTTGCTGTGCTTCTGTCTATGTCACTCCTGATGGAACATGGAAACTTTGTGGTTTTGAGCACCTATGCAGGTATCTATACTTTTAAAGCTCTTTTTTAGATATGACTTTATAATCTATGAATCTACTAGAACTCAGAAATTGAGCCATTATCTAGTGTTCAGACTAATACCATGCAGTGAGAATCTGAAGGCACAATTCTAGACTACGGATATTAGTACACCTCATAGAAAAGGTTTGTATTCTTTAAAAAAAAACTTGAGGTTTCCATGCGGCTGAAATAAAATTTTTAAGTTTTCAGATCAAGTAGAAAATATTGAAAATTTTGGTGCTGGAGTAAAGTGCTTAATACTGCGTATTTATCTTAATAAAGAAATATATTTATCTTAATCTTTTCCAAAAATGCCTGTGGAGAAAGTAAAGAGGGGACTATATTCTAGCATATTTTTTCCCAAAACTGAGGCCTCAAAATTCGGTGGGGACTATATTCAGAGAAATACAGCACAGATTTGCACCAGAAATGTTGTATAATTGCAATAAGTAGGTATAAAATTTGAGTCTCTGGGATACCTGCTATGGTATCCTGCTGGACACTATTAATAAAAAAAATTTTATAGCTGAGATATATCTTTTTTGTCTTGTGTTTTTGAGCCATTGGGCATTAGATATAATTTTGGTACATCCATTCCTGATGGTTGTACGCTTGATTTTTTTGGAATATTATTTTGCCTCAACTATATTTTCTAATGAAAGCTTCATTGTTTTTCAAGTGGAATTTCATTGAACTTCTATAATTTTCAAAAATATGGTAGTTTCCTTCATCAAAGAAAAAAAGGCATTGATTGCAATTTGTTACCCACCATTAGCATATTCATAATGTACAAATTATTTGGTTTTAGGAATCCCAGTTTAGATGAATGCTAATGGTCAATTTTAACCTCATTTGAAAAAGGCCAGATTGGCCCCATGCGATGCCACTCCACGTGAAGTCACAGAGACCTAGTTTCTATACAAGTAGATAGGAGTTTTACTTCGTCTGAGATTACCAATGCACGCATGAGGCACAGAGCTCAGGGAAACATCTCTTAATAATCACCTATTGAAATAGCTTAAGGTTAGAAAGTTTCCTGCATCGTAGCGGCACTCAAAGCCTCGCCCCAAGGTCACCTCACATGGTGGCAGCGGTAACCAGAAATACTCACATGGGCTTTTCCCAGCATTCCTACTTAGCCGTCACGTTTTCGTGCGCTTGAAAATTTTCACTTTTCATTTAATCGCAAAAAAATAGATATTGTCATTTAAAAATTTAAGAGCGTGAAATTCGTACCCGAGTAGTAATAATCTTTCAATTTAGGAATTAAAAAAATAATAGAAAACCACTCTATTGACTTACATGCAGTGAATTCTCAATGTAAATATTGTAACAGGTAATTTTTATAAGAAAATTATGGCTATAAGAAATAGCCAATTGACTTAAGTATTTAGTGTATATGTAAGTATGTATTATGTAGCATTCATAACAATATTTTGGGTCCAACCTGTCCCAAAGTTGAAAAATACACAACCGGAAGCATTTTCATTCATCCATCCCAACCATAGGTCATTGAATCCATGTTACCCGTAGTTCATTGAATTAGTGGCAATTGACTTGGTAGGGTGGATTGAAATAGTGCATTTAATGTTTTTTCAGGTTCAAAGACTTAACGCCTGCCTTCCTAAAACGAGCTCAGGAGCGTCGGTACGAGCGAGCAATCACGCCTGAGGAAGATGACACCAATGGCTTGAAAACTCTCAATGGGTGTTTGATAGAGCCATGGGCCATTGATACTTATGCATTTGGTGTATTGGCAGAGGAAGTGCTGAGACCTGGAGTAGGAAGGGCACTGGGTACATTTACTAGCCGTAAGTTTTCATACAAATACTACAGGTATGAATGGGTTTTATTCACATTTTTGTCTGTTCCGATTCTTGTACAGTACCTGGTGCTGGTTCTTACTTCTGGTTCTACAGTCCTTGCAAACAGTCAAGAAACCCAAGTTTGAAGTGTTGTATTACTGTAACTACTCTTTAAGTTCTCCTGAAATAAAGTGGAAATGGTACATTTGGAGAAAATTATGCTCATACTTAATTTTCTTAAAAAAAATGTGCTTATTTTTTGTTGATCATTCATGCATTTCATTTCTGAAGTCATATAATTCTGGATATTGCAGTTCTTCCGTTTCCTCTTCATACGTCTCATAAGCATTATGTAGTTTCCTCAATTTATCAGTACCCTTTATGCATTTTTAATTTCAGATGACCTACCTGTTTTGGCTGAATTCAAGGAGTTGATGAAGAAGCAGCTGCAAAGCAGTGTGCCATCATCGAGGCCAAAACTTTCCAGTATTTTGGAGCACCCTTTCTTTTCACACCCTCTTATACGCATTCATGGGTTTCTAGTCGATTTGCCTTTGAAAACAGAGGCAGAAAAAGATGAGTTTTTCAGGTAAGTTACAAACATTAATTTATTAGGTATTTTACATATTGGATTACATATTGTAAACGAAGCGCTTAGCGCGGTTCATGGGCATTCAAATTGGCGTTCACGAGGTAGGGAGGGCTAACGTAATTTTGTGTATGAATGTGTGTGTGGATGCAGTGAAGCGTGAACGAACCCAAGTGCAGTGTATTTCCCCCCCACTCCCACGATTCTTCCGCCCATTTCTCGAGAATGGAATTTTCCGTGTGAAGGTGACTAGTGCCAGGTTCACCGCATCCCCCTTCAAGAAAACAACACCTGCACGCAGCTATCGGAGGGTGATGCAATTTGCCACCCCCACCCTCCACAAACTTTGGCAAAAAACCCCCCCCCAATGGACGAGTCGGAGAAAAACCCGCCACTCCGGGTTTCCCCACCAACCCCAACCCCAGAAAGTTGACCTAGCGGGGTTATAAAAGCCGAGTACAGCCGGCTAGAGAAGTATTATTTGGCATGGAGAGGCAGCCAGAGGCTATGTTGGTCAGCTGAGGCGCATCCCTGTAGTCCCGTGGAAGAGAGAGAAATATAAGCAAGGCGTGGAGATTGACAGAAAGGTGAAGGACGGTGGCAGAGAGGAAAGACGAGACACACGGTAGATTTCCCGCACGCAATAAAGAGGAAAGTCTCTCCACGACGCCCGTGTTCAGAGATTCTCTCAGCCCACAGTGATAGTAGATGCAGCGACCCTGACCGGAACCAGCCAAGGAAGCCATCTCCATCCACTACACAGAGAGCCGATAAGTACTCTTGTCACCCTACATTCCGCCACCCCCCTTGAATTCAGAAGATCCCCGAAGGCCCCATTTCCCCCATTCAAGACCAGAAGAATCTTGAAAATAATCCCTTGCATTTTTAAATTTTTTTTTTTGCCCTCCCCTTTTACCCATGTGTGAGTGAATAATTGTAGTATTCAGGACAGAGTGTTTAAATTGATATTGGCATTGTTCATAATTCAACTGTTTCGTTGTTGCATTCACGCCAAACATTTTTTAAAAGCAGAGTTTTTGCCTTATTGTTCGTTTATTGATTGATAATTGTTTTCATTATTATTTCACTGGCCAGTAGCAGTAGTTTTTCTTTTAGGTTAAAAGAACGATCAATTTATGTGTTTTATTGTATATTTCAAGATTGATTTGTGTATTAAATGTTTTGTTGAACTCGTAACTTGCAGCGTAAGCCTTCGTTATTTCATGCATGTCAGCCGTTATTCAGCAATAGAAACCCACCCCACACCCACTTTCTTCTTTGTTCCCCCACTTCTCCTTTCTCTCGACTCCACGACCCGCCCGTCTGGGGCAAACCCTCCAAAAAAAACCCTCCCACATCCCACACCCAACAAGTTGGGTTACATATATTATATATATACTAAATATTATTGGCAGTTATTTGTATACTAGCATAAAATCTTTGCTTTTGCACTCTAGGTTATAATTGTGGAGGGTCTATAATTTGTCTCATGCAAAAAATGAAAAACAATAGATTGATGTTCCACTGGAATAGGTTTACCACCGAGTTATTACAATATTCAATCAAAATTCTATCATTTAAATTAATGGAGTAGTATCATAAAGTTCTACACAATATCTCATATAAATACATATATCACAATATCAGGATGGTACTTATACATACGTATCTACAATTTTTATGACAGTAATTGGAAAAAACTATCTTTTAATACCAGCTTTAGAGTAATATTTTTCTTATTTCCTTTCTATTTTTGAGGTTAGGAAATAAGGTTTTATATAAATGTAGAAGTATAATTAACAAAAGTAATAGGAAATTCTTACATCACTTTACAGTTAACCCAACATATATTTGGACTCGTGAGAAAATTGTCTATTCAGTGAGACTTACTAGCATGATAAACAGATTTCATGCACATTCCTCATTCTACTCCTTCAGAGAGCTCTGTACTGAGAAGTAATGATAATGTTCCTTCAGTGCTTGTAAATGGTATTTGCATTACATATGCCTAGAAATATTTTCCTCGGCAAGGCAGCAGTATAAAAGGGTTAAGGGCATAATAATGTTGAAATGTGTTTCCCATCCCCGTGAAATATGTATATCTATTTTGAGGTAATGCAAAAATGTTTGATGCAGCATGAAAAAATATCTGTGCTCTAATTTTTCCTTTGGTACTCTATTTCACAATGCCTTCTGCATCATGGTATACTCTATGGTGGGTCCTTTGATATGACCTTGAATGTGTTTCAGAATCATCCGTTTCTTAAACTGAGGAAATATGGTAGTTTAGGTAAACTCAGGTGGTACCATTTCCCTTACTGCTTTCAAAGAGCCTTTCTAAATGTTATTAATGATGACACTTTTTGTTCTCAAATTTGAATTTTCTCTATTTTTATTGACTTATTTTGCTTTTCCACTCTTTCATCATAGAAATCTCCCTAATCAACTCCTGGAATTTCCTGAAATGCTGGTGGCAATTCAGTTGGGTGCTCTACTCCTGTCTAGAATGGTTCTCATAAATTCTTCTGCTCAAAAGCATCTCATTCCTCGAATTCTTAATCCAAGGCCAGGTAAGCTATCTCAATCTATGAAGTATTTGTGTCTCTACCTTGAGCATGTGAAATGCATGTGTATGTGGTTAAGTTTGGTAATACCTTTGCCCTCACTTAGCCAATGAGTCAGTGAGTGTTATTTGATTACCAGACATCACTTATTAGGATTAATTTTAATGATTGTTTTAAGCACCTTATTTTTTATGATAAGCTCTTTGGCATTAGGTTGTTTATATTTTTGCATGCTTACTTGCAACTCTTAAGTACTCCTTAAGAAGTTTTTAGTTAAATATTCAATTAACCCTTAAAGGAGTAAATTATTAAATATGCAATTAGAAAAGTCCTCAATGATGGAGGAAAATACTTCATCAAAGCAAATATGTACCACACAAGAAGACCTGGTGAGAATACTGTTATGTTGCACGTTCTTCTACTATCAGTATTTCTACCCAAGAAAGCTTTTCGTAAGTGTTTCAATCAATCCTGTATTGATAAGAAAGTGAATGATTACCACTCGAGGGGATTTGAAGACACTGCTATCTCCATTTCTTAATTTTGGGCTGCTATTAAGATCATTTCAACAAAAGTGCAGTATTCATGGTTAAATAAAAAACACAGTACTATTCCACAACCTTATATTTGCAGTCTACTAGTTTCAACGTTACAACGTCATTATCAATAGTACTGTGTTTTTTATTTAACCATGAATATCTCATCGTTCCACCAAGTAACGCCTAAATCTGTTGATTTTAAAAGTGCAGTATTTTATCTGCATTGAAAACATCTGTTTCATGATGACTAAGTAGGTGAGAGCAGTGTGTGAAAGTTGGCATCAATTGCGAAGAATCAATGGCCGGGGCAATCAGGCATCAATATTATCCATGCAAAAAAAGAAAGTTAAAAGTTTAATTAAAAATTTGCCTGGCCAAAATGATCGGGATATTTTCATTGATATCTTTTGAAACCACATACCATCCATAGCAATAAATTTTATGAAAACACCTCGAGCACCGAAATATTCTATTTAATGATGTAAACAGAAAAAGTTGTTGGGAATGCATACTTCATCCTAATTAATCTAAGTAATAATCTTGCTCTGAGATATTGAGTATAAAAACTCAATGGTAACGTTGCAAGGTTCAGAATATGTACTTTGATACCATTGTACCTCAATTAGACTTTTTTGGTAATGAAGGCTAATTACATGTATTTTGTTGCAGATGGAATATCCAAGGTGTTGAGTGTAGAAGAAGAAGAAGATTTGGAAGGTGATAATCATGGATCTCCTGCCCTATTCACTTTATCTACATTCCGTGAGCATTTAGCTCCAAGACTGCTTCAGATATTTGGTGTTCGAGATGCTCAGATTCGTCTTATCCTCCTGACGCATTTCCCAGGATATTGCAAGGTCTTCAGTGAAGAAAGCCTACGTACCGTTGTTTTGCCTGAGGTAAGCACAGTGCTTTGTAAATCAGTTAATTGTCCTGTTTTTAAGATTGTATGTCAGTGGACATGAAAGATCAGTCAAAACTGATGGATGTAATTTTAATAAGCAGAAGAGAGATTTTTGTCATTCATTAATGAAGTTGATTGGTAGCCCGTGCAAAAATTTTGCACTTTCACGCTATCAAGGAATAAGTATATTAAGGAAACACTGTAATTAGGTTTTAGATAGAGAAGAAGGTGTATCACAAAGTACTTTCTTTATACTTGTTTGCTTGCAAAAATATCCAAAACATATTAATACATGATGCACAAAGGTTAAGAAAACACTTAGCTGTTTCATATGAATACATTACTGGGAAGAGAGTTTGGTACCAGTAGGAGCATTTCTGACAATCATGGGGAACAATTGGGAATGTAAAACACCTCTGCAGTATCATGTTCCCTCCATAACCAGATGCGTATTTGCTTTGCATTATGGGATCTTTAGTGAAGGCATTCTGGCAATGGATATGAATGAATCACTTACATTCTCCAAATGTGGTTGATGTAATTGTACTACAGTAAGTCCTTGACATACGAACAATATGCATTCTGAGACGTTGTTCAGAAGTTGAAAAACTGAAGCAGGGCAGCTAAAAGTGTTTGTATCCACTGAATGCAACACTACAATACAATTTGCATATACTCACAATGGCGACTAACTGATCTAACTGCATGTCCAACATGGCTAGAGCCAAAAAAAATTTGCTGTTTGTGGTAAGGAAGAACGAGTGAAACGCTGAAGATTTCATGATTTCATAACAGTTTAATTGATTGGACTGTACCCAAAATGCAAGTTCCTCATTCCTCTACATCACACTGTCTTGCATCGGCCAACTTCAATGGTGCCAAATTTGAAATTTTAGGCACGCCTGAATTTTCTTGTATGTTTGTATCTCTGCCAGTTCATAAGTCGAATGTTCGTAAGTAGACGACTTACTGTATTCAGTTTGAGAATTGTGCTGTTGAAAGCATTGATGGTGCCTTGCTGTTTTCATTGTATCAATATTTAATTCTTATATGGAACCTCAGGTGACATTTTAGCTACAAAGAATTGTAATTGCATAAAAACCATCTAATTATGGCTAAAATTTAGAATTTGAGGCATGTGAAAATATTTTAGGTTATTATTACTAAGCCATTTATTTTATTAGTTAATTTTTATGAATGCATGTAATTCTGAGGAAGTTATTAAAATGTATAAATGCTTAATAGCAATGGAATCTTTGTAGCAAGGAATTAATTCATTCAGTTCAAAAAATCAGTCAGTTTTGATCTAAAATTTATTACATACCAACCCAGATTTTTGCTCTGTTTTTTCATTATCTGGGTAACCTTTTTGTTCATGTGCATGGGAAAATGCCCATGAAGTTCAAGGTGGAGTGAGGATAAAATGAATACCACTACCTGTCCACTTGAGAAATTTGTTTACTAGATGATGACACCAATGCATGGAAACTAGAGATGTGCGAATAGTATCCGCGAATACTCGAATACCTCGAATATTAGAAAGTATTCGATATTCGAGGTTTCGAATAGTTATGCGAAAAGTACCGCCTCGAATACCTCGAATACTTTGAATTTCGCGTCATACACTGTCGCACGCACGTCGTTGGTAGTTGACTCGGAAAAATGTAGAGAACTGTAGTCATTTAGTGCTCGCAGCGCCGATTTACGCAAGTTGACGAATTACATGAAATTCGTGGATTTTAGCGGTGAAAAGAGTTCGACGAGGGGAACCGAAAATGTTCGGGTGAAAAAATCCAAAAATCCCCGATTCCCCCCGATAGGAGAACCTCAGTGCCGTGGGATAGCAACCTTAGGGCATTTCCCACGATCCGCTATCCCCCTCCATTCAGCACTCGCCTCACCCACTCTGAGGCTTTCCTCTTCTCCGAAATCAAACAAAAGGTCCCAGCTCGCGCAGGGATCGCATTACGAAGACCACTGCTTCGAAAAAAATATCGAGTTACGAGAACAATAAAAACGTGTTTCACGCCCTCCCCCCTTTTCTCACCCACTGACCTTTTTCTGGCTACCTGCTTCGAAGTTCCCCATTTCTGGAGGTCAACTGCTGTGTGAGTACCGTGGGATACTTACATTAGCGCATTTCCCAAGATCCGGTATCCCTCTCCACTCAGCACTAGCCCCCCCCCCCCTCTGAGGCTTTCCTCTTCTTCGAAATAAAAAAAAGGTCACAGCTTGCGCAGGGATCATATTACGAAGACCTTAGCTTCGAAAAAATACCAAGTTACACAAGAACAATAGAAACGTGCTTCGGGCCCTCCCTTTTCTCCCCCACTGACCTTTTTTTTCCTACCAGCTTCGAAGTTCCCCATTTCTGTGGAGGTCAACCGCTGCATGAGTCATCTATTAGCACAAAAGGTGTCTAAGAATGACTTTCGTCAATTGATGTTACACCTTTATTGAATTGAAATATTAGTAATGTGCGCGTAATTTCAAAAAGAATAAGACCAAACACGACGTATTTCTGAGTTTATTTAAGCATTTTACGCAAAGAAATAAATGTCAAAATAGGACGGAGACTTAGCATTCTGGCGAAACTCGATATGAGCAGCAGAGCTTCTCGGAAGTTGATGCGGTATTTTTTTCCGAAAACATATATCAAGTTACAATTTATGAGAGGTGCTATAAATCTTTATTGTTACAGTCCCAGACAAAGGGATATTTTCTCAGAATAGTTGGTTTCTCCCTGATAGCAATTCCAATTCATCTTCTTATCTCGTGAGAACACCCAAAGACTGAAAATAATTGAAGAAAATCCGGTGGAATAGAGCTTGTATTTTGCAAAATGCCTCAGATTGTCAGCTAGCACTTGGCAGCAGAAGTGAGGGTAAAGCGATGTTAGTTGAATTAATGATATGCCCGATTGTTTCCATAAAATTAAAATATTCATTAATCAGCTAAATTCCTGTTCGAATCATTTAAAGGAAATCAAAATTACTCCCCAAAATCTTGTGTTGCCTGCTGCATAGGCAACCGAGTCAAACATTCCAGCATTCATCATTTAGTATTCGAGGTATTCGAAATTCGAGGTATTCGAATATTCGAGCAATGATTTAATATTCGAATTCGATATTCGAATTCGAGAAATCTGCTATTCGACCCATCTCTAATGGAAACCCAAGGTGGTACATAATAAAGTTGAGGCTTAGTCCCAACGTTTTTCATCCTGAATTTTGCATTAAGTTGTTTACATAAAGTATTTACTTCTTTAGAGTTATAAATTTCGGGAATGTAAAACCATTTAGCCATCTGATTTAGCCCTTTAAGTTCAGCAGGCCAATATACATATAGGCTTTTGCTGCTCAGACGAAAAGTGCGGTGGGTGATATATTGGCTCTTACTTATTCCATTATTTAATTTGCTATAACTTATTATATTAGATTTATATTTCACTAGGCATAAAAATATTTTGTCAATATTAACCAGTTTAACCTCATCAATTTAAAAAACTGCTTATGGATATGTAATAAAATAGCTATGAATTTTTTTTTTCCTAGTTGCTACATTTCATAAGAAAACCCTCCACTTTTCTCGCCAGTGCCCCAGGAAGAAGGATAGCTCTAAGAGGGTTAATGCAAATTTTAGGTGTTCAGGAGAAAATTTTTCCTTAGTCAAATAAACTTCTGCTGATGTATACACCATGGCTATTTTGTGTGAACATCACATTATACCTTTAACATTGCATGGTTGAGTGTGCTATCTACAATGAGCTATTAATTATCTGAGTTAATATTAGCGACAGAAGTCATGACACTCATGACTCATGAATAATCAGGAAACTTTGGTATTCCAAAATTTCACTCTTTATTCTGAATTACACCAAGCTGAATTTCATCAGGTATTTAATCTTCGTGTATACAGTCAACTTTTAGTTTTCCTTGTTTATAGATGAATGGTGACACACCTCATCGAAAAACAGAAAAATCAGGTGGAAGTATAAAAAATTTTCATCAGAAGATGGAAAATATTTCATCTAACTACATAATCTGTGTCAACCACCATTATCAAGGAATTCATTGGTGGAGTTATTTTATATGATTCCTATTTTTTCATTCAAATTTCAATTCCCTGGGTGTGGTGTTTAACACGTTGCGTACGGATGGCGAGAATTCTCATAATTTTTTCCCCGAACGTTCCGGACGGATGACGAAGATTCTTGTCAGGCGCGTCAACGTAAACAATTTAAAAGCGTATTCGTTAGTACGATTAAGCGTATGCTTTAAAATTGTTTAGGTTGACCCGCCTAAATGATGAGAATCTTCGTCATCCGTCCGGAACGTTCGGGAATAAAATGACGAGAATTGTCGCCATCCGTACGCAACGTGTTAATTACTAGAATTGCATATTTGGTCATTTATAAGTATCTGAAATAATGTTCATCCCATGACATGAATTCCTATACGGATGATTTTCAATGATCATTCACAGCTTTTAGTTGGGATTAAGGATACCAATGACACGTTGGTGAGCACTACTCTTCATTGCCTGGCCGAACTGGTACCCTTACTTGGTGCTGCAACTGTCATTGGGGGCAAGAGAGGGAAACTCTTCACTGATGGCAGACCCAAGGAGCGAAGCATTTCATCATCACAGAGCAGCAGAAATGTCCTGCGAACGCCATCCTCTGTGCTGGCTAAAACTGTTGCAGGTTTGTTGATGTATAGTTATTAGTATGATAAACTTGTGAGAATGGAGATTTCTGCGGTGTGCGATGAAGTTCTTCATTTCCAGTCACTGCTGCTTTGGGTGCTATGGTGATGGCAATAGTTTCACTGGCACTATTGCCAGCATCTTCAGGTTGAAGATATCGGTCTATGATCTTGGCCCTCCTAATGTACGGACTCCATCCTTCAAGTGAGAGCAGCAATAAAAACTGGCGGGATGAAGCTCCTATACCATGGAAAGCCAATACCATGGACAGGCATCTTAGATCAGAAGATACTGGCAGGAGTGCCAATGAAACTGTTGTCATTCCCACAGCAATTGATGCGGTAGCAACTGGAAATGAAGAACTTCAGTATTATTAACTTGTCAATTACACATGCAGAATCTTATTTTTAAAGCTGTTATCCTTAGAATTTATTTAGTTAAAAATGAATATGATTATGTATTTGTACTCACTCAAAACCTATTTTCATTTTCTTCAAAATTCTTCCAATGGCTGCCTATTTTTACCTCTAATAATCTTACATTTAAAAAATAATTAGGTATACCCAACTCTTCCCAAATTCAGACAATCATAATAAATACACCCGTAGAAAAAACTACCTTCGCTCTTTTGCCCCTAGAACCGTGAGGATGAAATGTGGCTCTTAGAAAGGCAAAAAATTGAAAATGTGACTACTTTCCTCGCCTCGTTTAAGCCTAAAGGCATTTCTGCAGCCATTGTGGCAACAAGTGTTTATTGATCAATTCAACCCCACCAATGCTAAATTTGCTCTCTACCAAGCCAAAATTGGGTCTTAAGTGGGTTGACCACAATTTCAAATTACCTTTTTAGCGGTTTTTATGACAAGAGGAGCCTCCACTATCATTGCCTCTGTGAGAATTGGAAGAAGGTTATGGAGCTGGTGGGAAAGGATAAATTTGGAGGATGGGAAGTAAGAAAGGTCCTTCTGCTTCGAGAAACAACTATCTGGTTACATGAGAGTAGTGGGACTAGATACCTTTTAGAGCATCACATTTCCTGCCACACCCTCTCATTAGCAGACCGTCAGTAGACTACTTGCTTCAATGCTCCCCATTTCAAGAGGCTGGCTGCTAGAATGAGTCACCTGGTAGGCTCTAGAGCGGTAAACAATAACTTATCCATCCATCTCTGAGAATGTCTGTCACCAGCAATTGATCTCCCCATGCCCACCCTCACCCATCCCCTCCTCTGATGATGGCTATGGCATTTAGTTTTGCCAGTCATTGTTGAGGCTAGCAATTCCCTGTTAATTTGGCATCTATCGTTATACCTTACCTTACCTATGTGGCCACTCAAACCTCAGGAGGTTTTTGGCCTCACCAACAACATGTCGCCATCTATCTCTATCCGCCATCCATTCTGCATCTGCTCTCATCTTCCCTAAGTCCCTTTTCACTTGGTCCTGCCATCTTAGTCGGGGTCGCCCAAGCGGACGTTTTCCTCGGGGTTGATTTTCAGATACCATTCTTAGCATGGACTCATCTTTTCTCCTCTTTACATGACCGGCCCATCTTAATCTCCTGCTTTTTATTTGCGCTATTATATCCGGATCTGTATATAATTCTCTGAGCTCTTTGTTGGTTCTGATCCTCCATACTTCATCTTCATTAATAGGACCATATATTGTTCTGAGGATCTTATTTTCAAAAACTATCAATTTCCTCTCCTGGTTTTTTGTTAAAGTCCAGGTTTCGGATCCGTAGAGTATTACTGGTTGTATTATTGTCTTGTACAGTTTTGATTTAGTTTTTCTTGACAGAAGTTTACATTTTAGCAATGATTTAAGAGCCCAATAACAGTTGTTCCCGAGAAGTAACCTTGCATTTATCTCTACCTCCTCTTTATTTTCCTGTTCTATGGTTACTCCTAAGTATTTAAAATTTGTTGTCCTTTCAAAGGTATAATTTTGGACTTTTAAAGCCTCTGCTTCTATATTTTCTGCGTGTCGACCAACAATTAAGTATTTTGTTTTTTCTTCGCTAATTTCTAATCCTACTTTTTTGGTTTCTTTTATCAGTTTGGTTTCTTTTATCGTTATAGTGATAGAAAATCTATTTCTATTAAAATTGAAAATCAAGTTTTAAATGTCAAAGAATGAGGAATTGGAGATCGAGCCTTGTGCTTCAATTTTCAATCAAAGCTCGATTTTTCAACTTTGATTTTGACTGTTTCAGTTCATCTCAGCAGCGTCACTATTGGCCCATAATTATGCCGTCAATCCCATGTGAAAGAATTGTATTGAAGGCCGGTAAAATAGCAAAATACGCCTTTGATCATCAAGAAACCATTGCAATCAGTTAATCCTCAAAAAAATTTGTGAAGCGAAATGGTTTGAAGTGGCGATCCCGAAACTTTATGTGCTTGAATTTTTTAAATTTACTACTATTAATTCACACAGGTATACTAATTTTTAGGGTCTTGTTTCTAGATCTCACATGTGCATTTTGAATGTTTCGGAAGTATGATAAACATGTTTTTGTACAAACTGTGTTAAAGAAAAAAGAACCTTCGATTTTTTTTTGATTAATCAAGCTTTCCGTTCAAATTTCGATTTTTGATGAAAAGTCTTGCTTTTTCATTTTGATTAAAAGTTGATTGCTCGAAAAATGGATTTTGACTGACATTTGTCCATTACTATGTAGGTAATGCTTGGTGGCCCTAGTTAGAATTCTATTTCTTTGTATCTCTGAGTGTGGTTATTTTTTTGCAGCACGAGAGACACTCAGTGGCATTTACCGGGTTGCTCCAGCGCTTGCTGAACTTCCTGAAAGACCATCTCCTGATGGTGGAGAGGAGGGTGTAAAAGTTGATATGGAGAAGGATGATGTGGTGGAGGATGTTGTCGTTGACTGGTCAGACTGGGATGCTCCTGAGGAGGATCTGGATAGCCCAAATGCAGCGGAGGACCCTCCTTCACAAGCAGATGAAGTGGCATTTTCTGAAGTAGTACAATCCACCGCGGTTGTGGTACGTGTACTTTTTTCTCACTCTTTAACACTTAAAAGATTAAAGACGTAATAATGCATCCATATGCATTTTACCTTCAATGGTGGGAGGCAAAAATCACTTCTCCTATTTTTATTTTAAACATTTCTGCCTAAGTAAAATGGATAAATTGATATTGCTCGACTCATAGGTGGATCTAGGGGGTAGCACAGGGGAACGTTCCCCCCCCAGACCCTTAAAAATATGCAAGATTTTTAATACACCCCCATTATCTTTGCGTTTGTTTTACGATGTATCCCTGTGCTCCCCACCCCAGAAAGAAATCCTGGATCTAGCCTTGCTTGTGCCCTCCCCCCCCCCCCTCCCCCCTAGAAAGCCCGACCTATCCTATTGGAGAAGATATAAATTAAAATTAATAAGTGGAAATCAACCCAATTGTCCTGTCCTCTTGGCTTCGATTGGCTTAAATTTAGAGGAATGATTATTTTGAATGTAATTAACCCTTTCGTGCCGTACGTCGTGTGAAGCCAACGGGTATTTTCATATGCAGAAGACCTGACGTTGGGTATAGCGGATCTGGCCGATGCAAGGGACGGGAAGTGACCACTGGGGTAGAAATTTTCAGATGCATTCAGCCCTGGCCTATGACCCAGCTTAGGGAGAATTTAGGGCCACTCCTCGGCCCTACGCACGACCCTCCCACTCATTCATGATCTTCACCGCAGGAATCCATCGCGAAGTGGTTACCAATAGATTTTTCAATGATATATTTTGTTGCATACTACAATACTTTTATACTTTGAAATGAATTCCCTGTTTTGTTTGGTGCGTAAGCAATTTTTAAAAGAACTTTAGTGTAAAAAATAACAAACTTCCGGACTTAAAGCCTTATTACATTGTATTTACGAACTTTGTTGTTATTAGGGCTAGAAACCTGTTTAAAATTCCAAAATGGTTAAACAATTGTGAGTAATTCTTTTAGAAGAGTAAATTATTGAAAATGAAATACAATGTTTATTTTAAAAAAACACTGGTTACGCAGTATGCTGACCATGGAGTCATGCTACAATAGGGGTAGAGAGTGCAGTCCATTGGCTGGGGTAAGGGATGGGCGCCCCTGGTCTGGGTCCCAAATCTGAGGGACGAAAATACCAGGGTAACTCCACCCCAAAAAAGTACAGGTACATACAGAGAGGATTAAAATATTCTCATGCTACTCGTAGCATGGAAAATGTTTTCCAACTGTAGGCTCCAGCAGGAAAGGGTTAAGAAAGTTTTTGAGTTAACTGTATTATGCCCCTCTCTCCTGGGAGGTATTCCGTACTCGCTGCACCCAAGTCATGACCTCCCACCCTAAGGGCGTACCTATAGGTTCTATAGGGCTATCCTATAGGATCAAAACTAGGGGGGGGGGCAAGCTGTGGTTGTTCATGAGGCAACATTTTAGCTCAGAAAAGGTTAATGAAACTAAATTTTTATGAAAATTATGACAGCAATTTATTACTTCTTATTATTATTTGCTTGGATAAATAATGATTTTTAATGTTCCCTGTTTCAATATTATACTTATACATATAATTTTTCTTCAAAAGAAAATTTGTCAAAACCTTCGATTTGAACTAAATTTATTTTCGCTTCTAGGGGGGCAGCTACCCCCTCCTGCCCCCCGCTGGCTACACCCATGTCCCACCCCCCCCCCCCCCCAATTTGATGCTGAATCCACCCCTGGTCACAACAGAATGGAGGTAGTGACTTTTACATGGGTTGATTTTATTTCATCCAAACCTCCTTTTTTATGTTTGATTGCCTTGAGTAAGTGGTAATTTTTTTAAATCCCCTGCAGGTACTGCATGTGGGATTACTTTGTGAAGTAGGTCATTAGCAAAATACTTGACACGTTGCGTACGGATGGCAAGAATTCTCGTCATTTTTTTCCCGAACGTTCCGAACAGATGACGAAGATACTCGTCATTTAGGTGCGTCAACCTAAATAATTTTAAAGCGTACAATACGTATTCATTAGTACATTTTCAGTTGTTGTTCAGTATTCATAATGAATTGATGCATCATTACGTTTGATTGGGTAAAGTTATATTCTAAACATTAGCTTTTTAACCATGTTTAAACCAAAGGCATATTTCCAATCTCAACACCTCCACCCAGAATTGGTGTTTCTAGGAATTTAAATACGCAACGTGTTAAGAATCAGTGTCAGTAGTTGAGATTGTTTTTTATTCCTCTGTGCATCCTTGTACTATATCTTGCAGGTGTCATCAAGCAATTCAACCGAGAGTAATACCAGCTCCAAGGATTCCCATGCAAGAAAAGACAGGTCAAAAAGTGTGTGCAGTGAAGAAGAAGACTTTTTTAAAGACATGGAGCCTGTTATATCCAAGACTCAAATTCTAAGGATTGAGGCTCGTGATTCGTCTCAAAGTTCATTAAAATCATCAAATGCAATAACTAGCTTGTCTTTCAATTCAGCCATGGATACTGGAGAAGGGAGTGGTTGGGGTGAGGACTTGGAGTGGGGAGATGAAGAGTTGGAGATTGAATGAAGTGATGATAAATGTTTTTCAAATTTAATGACACTTCTGTTATACAAAGATTAGGTAATGGAGTTTGTATATATGCTAGCTTTTTATGTGAGTGTTTCATTTTGTTCTGTTTGTAAAAAGTATTTTGTGAACATCTTAATCTTCTGATTCACTCACTGCCATTAATGAGGAACTGGTGTTATTCAATAAATTCAGCATTTCTATGGTGTAATTAACGTGTAAATAATTCATATGCTATTGTCCCTATGACCTTTAATTTAAATTATTCTGACTGTTGTGGTTTATCTCATCGTAAACCTTGCGTTGCAATGTAATTGACGTAAAACTGCGGAAGGTAAAGTGTTGATCAATGTTAATTATTAGTTTGTTAAATAAAATTACCGTGTTGATCCTCATTTTCCCTCAAAAATAAATTTCACCTCTAGAATCTCAGTTGAAACATGTTGACAATTGAATATCAGTTGAAACATTAACAAATCTCAGTTGAAACATTAACCATCTCAGTTTTGACATTACTCATCCAGTTTTTATTCTACAATTTGCTCATATGGTTATCTTTGGTGAATATGTTAATTTGAATGGGTGTTCATTAGTGATGGTGCTCCTGAGAAAGGGGGGGCAGCAGCTTTGAAAAGATAAAAGGAAGAAGGGGTATAACATTCAAATTTGTTTCAATCAGCGTTCATGGTTGTTTCTACAGTAACTTTATTTTATGTGAGTTTCATTTCTTGGGTGAAATTGTAAGTTACTTTTTGCCATGGGCATTCTATTTTTATACCTGTCAATTTTTAACATTACAATTCCCCTCATTGTACCCGAGCCCTGATTCCAGCAATTGGACAACCAGGGCTGGATTTTCCTATGGGCTAACTAAGGCCTTGGGCCTTGAGATCAAGAGGGGTTTGCGTTCAAGTTGGTTGCAAAATTAAAATTACACTATTCTAAAAACAGTGAATACTAAAAAATTGAACCGAAAACAAGGAGAAATTCTATTCATATGATTAATAGACAAATATGGAAATGAATTTGTTAAGACCAATGTTTTTGATTCGTTGGGTTTTCTCATTTTTATATAGGAGGTTGTAGCGAAGTACATATAGTTTATAGGTTCACTGATTGCTATGGCAAATATTGATGTGCCTTATGCTACTAAGTTATGGCTTATTCTAGCATAAATCTTTTATTTTCTCTCTTGTAATTTACGTACTTTAAAATGGAGGGATAAGTGGAATAGTGCCTTGGGCCACTTTTCATCTAAATCTGGTCATGAGGACAACTCTCACTGCCTTGACTCAAGCTTCTCTCTTAAAAATTATTTTTATTGGATAATAAAAATTCTGATTGCTTAAATAGATTAGATTTTATCAAGTCCTTCATCTGAATTTTTAGCTGCCATATGAGTATACTTTTCAAGCATCTGTACTAGATGCCATTATTCATGAATGAACTTTTTCATATCTCACCAGATGGATTTTCAGGGGCTGCAACATTTTACAAAACCTCTTGGCCGCATCTTAGAGTTGCCAGAAGGAGATAGAATTATATAATTTTCAGGTCAATTGCGGTTACTCTGGTATGGGAAGTACCACATCAAATCCACCCACCTGAAAATTATGTATATCTACCGTATCTGTTCCACCGTATTATTGCCCTGTGGAGAAGTCAGCAGGGTTTGTAAAGTATTGGTGTTCCTCACAAATTACATGGTGAGACAGAAGTTAATTTTCTTTTGGTGAAAACCTAAATTAAGCCATTATTCACGTTCCAATATTGACTAATTTTTGATATTTTTATGGAAATGGAATCAATTAGCCGCAAATTTTCTTTGGTATCATATAACCTTTTAATGATGAACATTTTGTAGCAAGAAAATTTTTTTTTCCTGACTTATTTCAAGATATTAGGATGAAAATCTCTTTCTAATGGTGAATTCTCTCGTAACTGTAGTGAGAAATAGAAATATACGCTTGTGGAAGGAATCAAGGTACTTTAATCAAGTCTTTAATGGTAATAATACATATATTCAGCCTTTTCCATGTCCTAGCAATTTCGGGGATGTTAATTGTTTTTCCTCAAACATTGACTTGTAGCCCCAGCTGTTGAAATGCTACCCCTCATGGTCTTACATGGGTACTCAATTCAACTGTCAGCAAGCTATTTTGAAATGGAAAATTAAAATTGTTGATTGAATATTGAAATTAAGTTTCCATTCATATATATCATTTTCATGGGTCGGCTCCTTATTTTACGTTATGTATGCCCTTTTGATCTGCACCATAACCCTAAGTAGCGGGTGCTTTCTACTGGAAATAAGGTGACAGATCTCTATTATACATCATAGGTTTGTATATGCTTAATTGAGGACATATTACTTGTTTATGGACCTCCCTTTGGATAAAACCCACGATGACTTAGGATATAATGCAGTGCCATGGTACTTCATGTAATTAATACATCTTTTAATTATAAATACACTTTACAAATTTTTGTTGTCTTCAAATAATTAATGATGTCCACTGAGATCATAGATTTCCTCAGTAGTTACGAAACTGATGCGATTTAAGTTTTTATTTTAAAAAAATCGAGGGTATAAGTAGAGATTTATGAATTTATTATGAAAACTCACGCCTTTAAGAAGAATTTTATCCTAAAATTAATTTCTTTTAAAGACCTCTTTTCATTTTTCACTTTGGTCCATTCAGTAGTAATGGTTAATTTTCCCGGGTCAAAGATGCGGATTCCGAAAGGTAGTTGTTTTTATTCTAAGTTGTCGGATTTGCCGCTAGTTGCATCATTGTCGATCTCTTTCGGAAGGGGTCGACGTTTAGGGAAGGCGGTAACGTGTATGAAATTAGGGTAATTATTAAGCTGTGAAATGGTGAGTTTCCTTTTACAATATGGATTTTAAATGTTGATTGATCGTATTTTCTGCAAAGTTATGTTCATACCAACTGCCTAGAAGTATTTCGTAGTATGGATGGCTTAAGATAGTTAATGTGCCACTGGGCAACGTGGTGTTGGCAATATGGCGATATATGTGTATTCCATCAGTGCATGTAGACGTGAAAACTTACGGAAGTATTCTGTGTTTTTATAATGCATTACGCATGGTGATTTCGCCTGAGCTAATTCCTGGTATGATTAAATTCACAGGGTTTCGTGAAAGTGGTGAAGAACAAAGCTTACTTCAAGCGATTTCAAGTTAAGTTCAAGAGACGTCGTGAAGGTAAAACCGACTATTATGCCAGAAAACGCCTTATTGTGCAAGATAAGAACAAATATAGCACCCCGAAGTACCGCATGATTGTCAGGTTTAGCAACCGTGACATCATATGCCAGGTGAGGTATCTTATTGATGCGTGTGGTTCTCCAATTTGTTGTTTTCGCGATTTGTTTTCTTAATCCGTTAATTCCTTTTTCAGATAGCCTATGCTAGAATTGAAGGAGATAAGATTGTGTGCGCAGCATACAGTCATGAGCTCCCCAAATACGGCATCAAAGTTGGGTTGACGAACTATGCCGCCGCGTACTGCACCGGTCTCCTTCTGGCAAGAAGGGTAAGTTTAGTCTTACAAATGGAACGGTGCTATCATGTGGCTGGAGAGTCGAGAAATGTGGTAGTGCACAGAACTTCAGGATATACTTCTCTCTTGTTTTGGACCATTGCATAAGTAATGTTTTCCAGTGGTCCCACTTTAAGTTGTGACACATACTAGTTTCCGGGTTATCAAAGTTTTTGAGGGCCTGTGGGCTCTTTGCTTGTTCCCTGATTTTTGGAATGCATTATAGGTGGTTATATGGCAATATTTGAGACATTAAACTGAGAAATTGTGGGGAATGTCAATTTATATTAGTACAGAGTGGCCATTGTAACTTGAATGGGATCGAGTTATTTGCGATTCGAGCTGACAGTTTTTATTCCACGAGGTTTCTACGGAAAGTGGAACCGCGTTAACACGAGTGCGGGCTGTTGAGAAACCCCAATTAAACGAGAGATAAATGAGGCACCGTCATTGAGCCCCTAACTTAACATGTAAGAAAGAACGGTTAATGCGAGGCCCTTCGAGTAGGCGCCCGCTATTGAGAGAGATTCAATCTTCGGGAAAGATTCGTCACTAGTGCTCAATCGCTGTAACTGTTAGCTATCTGTTAGATAAGGAATTAATATGGAGTATCGAGTACCAATTGCACGTGATTGGAAATTATGCTCGGCTACGTTGTTTCAAGGGTGGTAAGAACCACTGATGTAAGTTAGAGCATAATGCTAAAGCATAGGTGACCTCCTGATATATTGCTTAACGGTTTCGGGCTTTTAGTTGAAAACGAAGTGATACACTGCTGTAAGGGCTTTTAGTTGAAGACGAAGTGGTAGACTGCTGTAAAGATATTGAAGACCCTGAAGGGAAGAGAGGCACCATTTTGGGAAATTGTCTTATTAAAGTCTCGTGGAAGTTGATGAATTTGCCCCCACTCATGAGGAGATAATATCGTCATGTCAGCGAAATTATTCCTGAAATGATGTCAAGATAATATCTTCTTTTTGAATCATAACAGGGTCCTGCTTACTCATGCCATAGCATTTTAATGACTCGATTGCCTAACTATTTCTCAAGAACATTATGAAACAACGGATATTTCATTGGTGGTCTTTAATTGCTCGGCATATTATTTTTCTTATGTGGATAATACATAAATTGGCCGGCCTTTGTGGCGGTGGGGTAAAGTCCACGCCTGCCAATCCGTAGGTCGTGGGTTCGAATCCCGCCTGGGTGGGTGATTACTAGCCAGGGCATGGATGTTTGTGTTGTGCTTTGTTAATGTTGAAAACCCGTTGCAAAGGCTACAATGTACTGTTTAAGGGGAAATTGGAAATAAATAAAAAAAAGATAACATTAGAGGCAGGATCTCTTTCATCTGCTTCTTTTTGTCTGCTGAAAAAAATGCTATACATTACCGCTAATGTCATCCGCAAATTGCATTAATTATAAGTAATGACTACCAAAGACGAGGAATAACAAGGACGCAATTTTTATTAATTAAACATGGATTAAATTTTTATGATATTGATTAAAACAATGGAATGGTCAATATGTGCGCTAGGTATATGTGTGTGGCATTGTTAGTTGTGCATTGGAATGCAGAGAGAGGCATTATTATTATTATCATCATCATTATTATTTTTTTTGTTCTCAAACCACCGAATACAGTACATATTGGCCATTTTACATCGCTGTATTCAACAAATTTAACAAGTAAATGTACACGTACAACCATGTCCTGGACAGGGGAAACCTATCCAGGTGGGACTCGAACCTGCAAACTCTTGTTTGGTAGGCGAAGACGTTACCCCGCTGCCACCGAGGCCGGCTCATTTTGACATGTATTGAAGTCTGAACAGAAGTTACACATTAAAAGTTAGTTGTTAAATTTAAACATTGTGATTTAAGTAAGGATGTGAATTGCTGCTAAAATTTTCCCCTTTTTCAACATTTATCAATAATTTCCTTAATTGAAGTACTTTGCTAACACACCAACCTTGTTCTTATAAAGGTATGGATGTAAGGTTTCATGGACATTATTTGCTCCACCCCTTTGAAACTGATAATTTGCCATAACAAGGGTTTATTTTGGCTGAATGGGGGCATTGTTTATTTGAGTTTCCACTACATTTTGGATTTTTCCCCAGGGTAGATGTTAGCTACCTTCAGATGCTACCTCGAATTTGGTCCTTAGAAGGCATGTTGGGTACAATCAAGTGCAGAAATTTATCAAGTGTCAAGCTGTTCACGAATGCATATTTGTAGTACAGATGGCACCCATATTCTTAGTAAAAAGTAGTTTTTTTATAGCTATCAGTAATCCTCACTTACCTGTAGTTTTCATCAAATAAGGATCCTGATTAACATAGAATATTTTTTCACAATCTCTTTTCCTTTGTATTCGTTCAAATTCAGCATTTATGTTTTGATGTGTGGTAAGCCCTTTTTTTGCTTCCGTTATCATCTCTAAGACCCACATTCTTAGTAGACCCTACATATCCATCCCTTCATAACGAGAGGACCCTACATGCATTTCTCAGTTGACCCTACATAAGTGGTGAGGGGTGATTCTGTCGTCAAGTTCTCTGAGATGATGTAGGTCGTGACATAGATGATGGTGCTGCGGCAATTTTCCACTGTGGTTGCATAACAGGACCAAACTAAGAAAAGGTGTCTGATAATTTTGTGTGTTGTTAAGGCAACAGCCCATGGTAAATAAACAATTGGTATCTTCCTCCAGGTCGTGTTGGTGCATTATCACTACAAATACTCTCATATCAAGCCAAAATAAGAACCATTTTGTCTTTAAATTACTTCCGAAGTGGTTTGTGCAAGATAGTTATAAGTAGGGGGCAAATATGATCATTGACGTGGGAACTTACGTTGTATCATCAAGGTTTGTCATTTGATTGTACCTTCCATAGTCAAGTTTATTTTGTGATAAATGGCAGCAAAATAAGTTTTCTATGGTTGGACGTAAATGAAGTGTTGGTTTTTCAAAAGCATACCAAGTGCCAAACATGAAAAATGTTTATATATATTTGCAGGAATAAGGTGCATGTATACTTCTGTAATGTACTTTCTGTACTCCAGCCAATTTTATTTTTACTTTTGATGGGTTTAATGTGGTAGTATTATTACCTTTCTGCGGTTTCTATAAATTTTAAAATGGTCCGTGTGAATTAGTCTCCAGTAGTGCATTGTAATGTAGCTTTTAAAATCAAAGTGATCAGTGGAGGTAATTTGGCTGTCATTTTATTGTAGGGTGTAGGGCCTGTTATGGCACATGCAGGGCAAGATCTATTTAGGAGGGGGCTGATAGCATATCAGGGGTCGGTTGGCCCTTCAGGGTTGACTGAGATTACGGCCCTAAGTACTCATGCAATAACTGAAGGAGATGTTAGAGATTTTCCGACACATCTGATACATCGGTGATAGTGGTCTGAATCAATTCAACTTTATTTTCTCATAAACTCATTCCTTAACTTATAAAACCTACTTCCCACGTAAAAGGCACACTGTCTCATTGTATGGATGGTTAATGTGTGTGAGAGAAATGAGGAATGGAGTGATGCTTGAAAATTTTGTTTAATTTTATTGAAGCAGTTAGTTGTCCTTGACAAACATTACTTGTATTATAGTTGAGTGAATGTGTGGGAATAAATAATTGTTTAATGAGTTATTGAGCATGCGGTTTTTTGCTATCCTCTTTATCTTCTATATTTAAGTGTAAATAGTTGAAGTAATTGTGGCTGTTCCATTTTTCAGCTCTTAAAGAAGTTAGGATTAGATGAACTGTATGTGGGCTGTCTGGAAGCAACTGGTGAAGAATACAATGTTGAATCTGCTGAAACGGGACCAGGAGCATTCAGGTGTTACCTAGATGTTGGCTTAGTGAGAACTACCACTGGTGCCAGAGTATTTGGAGCAATGAAGGGAGCTGTTGATGGTGGATTGAACATTCCCCACAGGTAGGTTATTGGTTTTGAATTGTCTTATTTTAAATTCTAATCTTTCGAGATAAAACTATGTCTGTAACTACAGAGATGCTGGCTATGTATCACACATTAATAGGCTTATATCCTTTTTTTGTACTACCAAATATGATTACAGGTGGAATTCATGATAACATGTCATGTCCCTCGTTTTTGAATAGTTAAGTTGTTTTTCTTTTGGGAGGTTGATTACTTGAAGAATGCCTTATATTGAGATATTAAACTCTTGGTTGACTTAGGAATTAAATGAATTTATTATTTTAAGGAGTAGTTTTTGGTTAAAGTGGGTTTTAATGGAAGATGTCACTCATCTCCCTATGTTCATTTAAAAGGTCATCCTTCAGTCCAAAGCTAGATCTGACAATCGGCAATTAAGATATCTATTTTTTAATACTTATGTTTCCTTGTGTGTGGTGGTAATCAAATGGAATCCTGTATTTGGTTACTTGTTTATTTTGAATCTCTTACATATGATTTCTTTTCATTGTTCAGAGATTTTGTGGAATACTTTTTTTAAAGGCACTACACTTGTTCTGACCAAACCACCCAACTTTCGGGACCAACTACAGTAAACTCTCGATTATACGAAGTCAGTGGGACCGGAAAAATGGCACTTCGTAAAATCGAGTTTCGTAATTTCAAACCTTTTTCATAAGTCACGAAAAAATGTTCGCTTTTGTTTCCTCCGCCTTTTTTTGTCTTTAGTGGCCGTATTTAAATGTTTTCGGTGGTTATTCACAGTAGAATTCTTAGAAAAGGCTTTTTGTTATTGATTTATGCTGTGAAAGATCGTTAAATAATTATACCTCCATAAAATTCCCATTTCTTGTATATACTTCAATATCAACGATCGCTTGAGAAATTCGCGACCAGTTTAGAAAACGTAATCAAATAATGAATTGCAAAGTTTATTATCAGAATTTAATGTTATAAATTTGTGGTTAGGAGCAAATAGCAACTATTAAGTACGCGTAAGATAGATATTTGTTTCCAACACCCACGGAATTTTAGCACCAGCCGGCCTGACCATACTCTAAGGGCCTAACCGCCATTTATGTTGCCCTCTATCGCTCAGTGAGGAGATAAAAAAGAAAAACGAGGGCCTTTACCAGTTTCCAAAATAACCTTCGTAAGTTAATATTTTGAGTTACTCCGTATTTTCAGCTGAATGTGCTATCTTTTCACTTAGTTATTTTCATTGAGATTCAGTTACGATCATAAATTACGTAGGATATGATTATCTTCTGGTGAATATTTGAAGTAAATTCTGTTTGAGTTCTCCGTCCGGCTACTGTGCTCCATCATCTTCGCAGACGTTGCTATGAAAGACTTAATTCTTCATCAGGACCATATTCTTGGTACCTAGTGTGAAGTGCTATGTTCATATAGTATGTCTCTTCTTTTATGCCGACAGGAGCAAGGTTCCAACCGGAAAACGACAGGAGAAACATCTTCCATTATCGGAGAAGTAAAGAGAGAAACGTTATTATCCACATTGATTATTTTCCTACAAGAGACATTTCATCATTTCTCAACGTGTGTGAAGTATTGGTTCACTTGCGTGAATTCCCAAAAATGACACGCAAAAACCTGTACCTTCACCTCACTTAGTTTTCGTGTTCCTTTCTCCACCGTATTGAAAGTTATGCAAAGGATCATTGGCGTCGAGAAAAGATTTTCTTAGTTTTAGCACTAAAAAATAGACGCGCCATAATCTTAAATAAATATAGTGTGGAATGAGCAAAGAAAATAATTTAAATTGAAAAGTCAGCAGAGAAGAAGAGAGACAATTATAAGCAAGGCCCTGTTTCCCTGATAGTGGAAGATACTTCTTCAGCCTCTCTCCAGTTAAAAACTTAACACCATTGCCGGTTAAGATGAACCATGCCCTTCTCCACAGTTTGGAGAACGTTCCCGTGGGTGGGGTGAATAAGAGTGGGATGGGGATTGTCTGAGGAAAGAAGTGTGGTCAGCATAACGAGTGGTGAAGGGGGCAGGAGAAAGAGGGGTGGGGAAAGGGCCTTCAGCTCTGCCTCAGTTTGGGGGCCGTATTTTTTTGCGGCGCACTCAAGCTCCATCACCTTAGGGAGGGTGGAATGGGAAATGCTGGGGAAGGATGGGTTTGGGATGCTTAAGGTGGGTGTCAGCAAGATCAGCAGGAGGGAGTAAGCAAAGACTTAGGAAAGAAAGATCTTTCGGCATGGGAGAATGGGGAGGCGAGCGAGAAGAAAGTTCCTGGTTAGAGTTAGAAGTGATTTATTACTAGTAACCTGAAAAATAAGTCGGTGGTAAATAGAGCCCAATACTTAAGATATTTAAGTTGTTTATTCAGGAAGGCTAATATATACACGAAAAGATATTACCCAAAAAAAATCTATATTTTTTGCTTTTTGCCTCTCTCCATCGCCGCTTCCATCATGGTTTCTCACTTGCATAAATGGGAATTAAATTGGGGATCTAAATCGTTAGCCAGATCAAAATATCTTAATGTTTGGAGGGCAGCGTATACTTCTTTTTTATTAGGTGAAATTACTTCCTCACTTTCATCTTCGTCGTCACTGCTATTATGACTCGTCCCGGCCGCTGCTTCTTCCGACGTAGGTACAGGCGTTGCATTGTCGCAAGCCTGGAGATCATCGTCTAGGGCAGTGGTTCCCAAACTTTTTTGTACCACGCCCGCCCCCCGCTACACATATCAGCTTTCTATTTTACAATACCCTATTTCCACGGTGCCGTACATACCAACTCCTACTTGTACAAGTATGTGCCTACTAGATACGGTGAGTAGGTAGATTTTTTTGTTCACTGTTGAATGCGGTAACGCAGAATGGAAAGATTCAATAATTGGACGTATGATGAAAATTAAAACAAGTATCACATGAGAAACGAATATAATTACCTGTAACCTTCTTTGATAAAATTTACAACTTTATTGAAACTTTAGAAAAAACAATTATGAAAACTTAGAAAGACTATTTCAAAGATCTGAGGAAATCATTTTTGTAATTTTTTTATTTATTTCATTTGGGTGTCTTGCCCCCCCTGGAATTTCTCCACGCCCCCCCAGGGGGGTGCGCCCCCCAGTTTGGGAACCCCTGGTCTAGGGCAATATAATCGTTTGATGTTGTGCGTTGTGCTCCTGCTTTTTCCAAGTATTTTTCAAAATCATCTTTTAAGCCTCAAATCTTTGTGCTATCAAAGGGAATCAGTCCAATTTGCGAGTGTAGTAGAGGAAATCAAGTACGTCTTTAAATCGTATTACCGCGATGAAAAATAACACTTTTATTAACTTGGCCATTTTAGCGAATTTAACAAAATCATTATTTCTCATCGCAGAAACACGGTTCAGAGACGTACTTGAATGCCTGATTGGCAGGAGTGCGATGCATACAATCACTTTTTGGTGATGGCATTGTTTGATAGATTTTCAAAATGCAGTCAGAGCGGTCACTTTTGGGGAGGGAGTGCCCCCGCTTGGAGGGTCGAAGAGAGGGGCCAGCGAGGGTGAGCTCGTCGAGGAAAGGGTCCTGGATTAGGGACTCTTCGAAGTGCTTCGGCGAAAAAGTAGTCAAGTAGTCTTTGAAGTACGTTCACAGCAGCCTGCCTTGTGAACGTACCAGATACATTCACAGCAGTGCAAAGGGTTAAGTAGGAGTGTACGAAATACCCTGCGCGACCTTCCTGACATGTTAAACTATGAAGTATTGTCGTTGCGATGATTACGAATAGGCACGCAAATAGGGGCATTATATCTGTCGAGATATTTTTACTGAACTCCTACTTCCCTTAAATTCCCTCCGTGAGGTTTTAGGGGAACTCTTTCTCTCCAAAATTGCACTATCATTTACGATTTCACACTCACACAATGGACCACAGTCAGAAGCGCTGATTTTTTTAGCTACTTAAGCTGGCGTGACTAGTTTTATTGACAAATATTTTGCTGTAGTTCGTATAAATGAATGCCATTTGCTCCTGGGGACCGAGCCGAGGTTCGTAATTTCAAAACATTTCTTGTAATCGAAACTTCGTATAATCGAATTATGCCATGTATTTAGCATAGGCTTTTCGCTGGGACTGTAATACCACTTCGTATAATCGAAAACTTCGTAAAATCCTGCTTCGTATAATCGAGACTTTACTGTACATTGGCACTGACGGTTGGAGGGTGTTTAGGCCTGTTGCCCAGCGAAAACAGTTGGACCCGAGGGTCAGGTGGTTGGTTCTAACAGACCATCCAATGTGACCTGGCTCAATTTATATGGCTTCACAACGTCTATACCGTTATCGGGTATTTTTTCTATCAATTTGAGGTCTTGCCAAGCAACTCCATGAATTGCACCAGTACAAAAAATTTCTGAAATAATTTCCATTTTATTCTTGGATTAAATTCATGTGGATGAAACTTCAAGCAGCGCTTCTTCGCCCATGCCCTTCTCTTTTTTATGTCATCAATGAGAAACTAATTGACTAAAGCCAAACCCATTTATTGATTTTTTTTTAAATGTGGGGAGCCATTGCCAATATGTATAAGCCGAAACCAACTTAACTCCTAGCGATCATGTTGTGTACCGAAGAATATTTGGTTAGTTGATTGGGTCGGTTGGATTGATTTGGATGTCTGTAGAGCTGGCCCTACAAGGAGGGTCAGGGAATGGGGTCATGTCTGGTGATTGGGTCAGAACGTATGTGGTGCCTTTAATAAGCCAGTGCATCTGGTAAATAACTAGGGATTCCAGTTCTGTTGAAGTTCATTGTGGTTATGATAAATTTGATACAATTTCAGTAACAAGCGATTCCCTGGGTATGATGCCGAGTCCAAGGAGTTTGTTGCAGATGTTCATAGGAAGCACATATTCGGACAGCATGTTGCAGATTATATGCGCCAGCTTGCCGAGGATGACGATGATGCATATAAGAGGCAGTTCTCTAGATATATTAAGCTCGGAATAAATGGTGACATGGTAAGTACTGGACTTTCTGTGGTGTAATGATATAAATAATTGATGCTATGGAATTTCTGTGATTTAGCTAGACGGTGTTACTGAATATCAAAAATACAGTTTGAAATATTAGGCTACTTGTTGTTGGGTTTGTACATGCTTAGATGAAGGAGGGTTTTTCATGGACAAAAGTGGTGTTTTTTAACCCTGAAATTGGTGTTACTATAAGGACAATATGAGGAGCCATCACTTATCATTTTGTTGACTTGAAGAACCATCCCTCAACTGTGAAAACTTTGATTTCAAAACCTTTCAATCGAACAGTTAACTTATTCTGTCTAGGCTACCCATACCATTGCTCAAGTCTGTGAGTTTTCTCCCCGAGTCAAGTCTAAGGAGTGAGTGTTGAATTTGTTTGTGTGTGAGTGGTGCTGAAATGGGAGAATTCACAGAAGTGACCAACCCCAGACTCTCAACCAGAAGCCCATCACAAAACTCACTCAACCAAGGCAACCTTTGTGAAGCTCCCCTTCAACCTTCTCGAAGTTTCCTTCAAGTTGAGTGAGTTTTGTGATGGGCTTCTGGTCGAGAGTCTGGGGTTGGTCACTTCTGCGAATTCTCCCATTTCAGCAAAACAGCTCAGTAATTTATTTCGTACCTGTGATGTGATCCCCAACATTACGACCATTGGAGACTGCTTCTGTTTCAAAAAATATCCAGATCCTCTAATCCGACTTGACTTGTGCTAACAAAATAACAGAAGAATGAAAAATATTGATGATCACGTTTAAGTGGTTGAAATTCACGATTAAAATTTAATTGGTATTTTTTGTGGGAAAACCCCTGTTATTGCATTTGCTAATTTTGCATGTTCATACTCATGGTGTATGCCTTGGACAAGTTAAAGGGAAAATCACCCGAATATTCAGTGTGGGTAGTGCGTAAACTTATGTAACTAACTGTAGTTCCCCTGAAATGCATTGATGAGCTTCAATTCCAGTTATATTTATTCCTCTAATACCATCAGTATTTTGGTGTTATTTATTGGGATAGTTTTAATATAGTTTCAATTGTTTATTAGTTTTGGCTAGAGGAACTGTTGTTATACTTTTATGCCAATCTGAGGAAACAGAATTTTTTGCATTACGGTTACATTTTAATAATTTTTTGCTTAAAATTGGTTGGTTATGATGTTTAATGTTGTTAATGCCAGTTTACAATTGGAACTAGATCTACTTGGAATCTTTTTTGGTTTTCTGAAGTTTCTTGCGTGCAGTGTGGTTTAAAGAATCTTTTTTATCATTGGCAGGAAAATAAATTCCTAAAAACAAGTCTATTGATTAATAGAAACTAGATGACAATCCAGAAAGTGTTAAATTGAAAAGTTATATTAATTTTATTATATGCGATATTAACTTTTTTCTCTGTATCTCTATAGATAGAGGACCTCTATAAAAAGGCTCATGAAAGTATAAGGGCTGATCCTGAGCATAAGCCTGTGAAGGATGCTGCTGCTAAGGAAGCTGCTGCTAAGAATAAGAAGAGGTGGAATCGTGCCAAACTGACTCGATCTGAAAGGAAGAACAGAATTGAACAGAAAAAGGCATCGTGGCTGAAGAAAATAGCCGAAGGAGAAGTTGAATAAATGAGGTGGTGATTGAGGGTTCACTAGCCTTGATGTGTCTCTAAATACTTGTTATCTTTTGAATAAATTGTGGAATAAATGCCCCTCACCCCTGTGGGTCCTCTTTTATTTTCAACATTTGAAAAACCTCCTCAATGATAATCATAGGGAAGTGAGGTAGGATTTCTTCCTGCATTAAGGTTGCTTGCATTTGCATTTCCTCTCGGTTAAGAGCTGAACTTAATTTTGCATGGAATTTCCTAGGCATTTGTAGTGGAGAATCAGTAAATTTGGAAAATTTAATTGAAACCTGCAAGTCAATGACTTCTATTTTGCAATTACTACCCTAGTTGAGGTTGAAAGTTTTGAGTGGACAGTGAGCAGGAATTTTGAGTGGTAGAATGACTGGGTCAAAGGCCAGGCAATTGATTAATAGCATTGGAAATCCGTTATTGTAAGGCCTCCATATTTGGTTTTATTTGAAATCACCTTGGGGCATGCAGGCCTTAGATTTGCTGGGGTGTATAATTAAATCCAATGGCAGGTTTTTCATTTGGAATGTTGCCGAATCAATGTAAGGTTCAGACAGATGCTGTTTCTATAAAGGATAAGGTGGCTAAGCTAAGGCCTCCAGCCAGTATTATTAGTTCCTCATGACTGAGGACACCTTAGTACTACATACAATAGTACACTGTTACCTGTTTGCATGGCTTGTTAGTGTCTGTCTGCTGACATGCTTTGATGGCTGTCATAACATTTAATCTGGAAGGTTAAAACTTTCAAAACAAGGGTTCATTTAAAGCTCTGTAATGTGATCAGCTCATTGATGGCAAAGATGAGAGACCCACGAATTTAGGTCGTTTTCAGTGCAATAGTTTTTGGGTCCCATAAATACAAATGAAGCATTCATGCCAGTTGGTACAATAACTGTCCATTCATGGTCCGTAGGTAAGGACCAAAGTGTATTCAGCGTAATGGCATGTGATATATGTTTGACATAGTAACGTTCTCAGTTTTAAAACAGTGAAGATTTTTAAAATCAATCATTCTATGAAGACCATAGTTGGCCATGAGAATCAGGGGCACAGCTAGGAATTAAGGCTAGGCACAACTAATACTGGGGAGTTTGAGGGTATGGAATACCGGCCAGGGGAAGCTGGGGGTGTGGGGCCCTCCCCAGAAAATTTTTAAGATAAATGGTGAGTTTTACAGCCTTCTGAGGGATATTTTTATAATCCTTACATTATTCCATAAGTAATAATAATCTGATTAAGTAAAATGGATTAAACTTAAAAATTCCTCAGGGCTCTGGGGGGGATTTTATCCTCCAAAACCCTCCCCCCTCGCTGCGCCACTGATAGGAATGAGGTATTTTCATCCATCGATGACCGCAGAAAATCCGTTTCTACTAAGATGCATAGAATATCAAATTTTTTCGTTGAAATGAGTGATTATTCACGTTGTTAATTGTTTGGAAACGCGATGAAGAAAGAATGGCTACTCACCGAAAATTTCGTTCGTTCATGGCGCCATAATCCCATAATACTTTTCAAGCAACCAAATAGTTCCCAGTTTTTTAAGTAGATGTCGCGGACATCGTCTATTTTCGGCGAACGTGACCGAATCACCGAAATTGTTTTGAAAGTCGTTTTGGCGTTGTGTTTACTTCCAGTTTCGTTTTCTGTGGTCATTGAGCGAAAAGTATTATTTGAATGCAGTTTTGATGATTAATTTTTGTTAAAGCTACGGCTGAGCATAATATTCTTAGACCGCAATGAATGATTCAAGCGATACTGAGGAGGAGGTGTCATTCAAAGCAGGAAGGGATGGCATAATTATTTTGATTGATGCTACTGAGCCGATGTTTGCTGAAGATGCTTCTGGGAGTTGTGCTTTTAAAGAATGCATAATCGTACGTTGATATTGGTTATTGCCTTAACCAATTATTCGAGTAATTCCGCTCAATCTTTTAAATTGTTGATTTTCAGGCATGTGATCAAGCTATGATGCACAAGATCAAGTTTTCACCATCGGACTTGATGGCTGTTGTTTTCTTTGGAACTGAGAAGACGTGTAACGACGGGAATCGCAGTCATGTATCCGTTTTAAATGGACTCCAACGCCCATGTATTGAATCGTTGAACAAACTGAGAACGATGCACCAATGTAAATACCAATTAATTGACTTATTATCTTTCATACTGTAGGATATATGGGCTACCCAAAGGCTTCTTAACTTCATCTTTCTTCGGTAGCATCACATTTCTTAGATTCAAGCAAGTTGGGTTACTCGGAGTACCCACAAGTAATGCCTGTAACTATCATGTATGAAATTCTACCTGAAAGTCTTTGCATAAAGTTCTGCATTAGTCATTTTATGCAGTGCTATGATGAAATTGTTGCCAATGGGCCAAATCCTGAAGCCATCAATTTGATGAGATTCAATCAATTATGTATTCTAATCCCTGCCATTTTTTCTTGGAATAGGAATCAAATCTTATCTTTTTTGAAGCCCTGATTCAACTTTTATTGTTTTCATTGGATTTCATGTCTGGCCAGTAACTATGAGGGGGATAGATCCCCCCCTAAAGCCTCAAGGCCTGTTTACACGATACATTGACACGTACGAGTTAATGTACGTTTGCGTGAATGATTTTTGTGGACCGGAACGGAACATGTACGAATGCATGAACCAAATTAGAACAGGTTCTATTTTCTGTGCATGCATTCGCACAAGTTGGGTGGTTACACAGTGCATTTTGGCGTTCATTCTCGCGTTCATACATTTAAACATTAATCCGTACATGTTAATGTACCGCGTAAACAGGCCTTCAGAGGCCACATTTTATTGTATACTGTTGTTTTCTCTGTTGTGATGATGTATCACGGAATTGTGAGTGAAACCCAAATTTTAAGTGCCAAAATGATGTAAAATGTATTTCCATGGCATGCCATTTTTCAAAAATTTTCCCCAGACTGGGGGGACACCTCCCATCCCCTCGCCAAACATATTCCTAGTTACTCCACTGTGTCTGGCTGTCTCAGTTCAGAATATTAATTCATTCCTAATTTCTTATTTTTTATAGCCTTTTCATCGGATCTTTTCAAAGAAAATTATGGACACTCTAATGACTACCTCTTTGGAGATGTTCTCTGGCTTGCTCAATCCATGTTGACCAAATGGTGAGTCGTGTATTCTGAATTAAATTAGCCTATTAGTAATATAGGATTTGAGCTATATCTCCTTTGATGTGTTAGAATGCGAAATAGCTCCAATGGCCATAATGTTTCAACTTGTCATTTGCATTGATCAAGATTTCCGCTGGAAAAACATTACATTATAACACAGCGAAGCCTAACCGATAAAAGTTTACACTTTTTAGGTGAGTGTCAACTCTTTCACGCCAAATGCCGCACATTTGTGTCGAGGATTTTCTTCGCAATAGAATGAAATCCACACGTGTGTGGCATCAATTTTCCAACGCAAACAAATGAAGGCTACATGTATGCAGCATGGGGTGGAGAAAAGTGACTGCTGTGGACACAATATACCCAGTACCGTGGTTGTCCCTTGAGGCCTAACTTAGCTTGAGCCCAGGTCCTTCCTCGGCTGCTTGGATCGACCCTTTCATGTCCCCTCCGCACTGTCACCCACTATTTGTTGTTTTCCAAAAAAATTATACATATTTGTTGCTTATCTTATAAACCTAAAGTTAGAATTGAATTCATCTTTTTTCGCTTGTCACATGGAAATTTCAAATGGAGTTTTAGGGTTAATATCAAGAGTTCAGTTCCAAATTAGTTGATATGGAATAGAAATGTACAAAATCTGTCAATATGAATGTTAGAACTTCGATTAAAATTTCTTCACGCTTAGAAAAACACTGGGAATAGGGTAGTTTCCTTCATCAAAGAAAACGAAAGGCATTGATTACAATTCGTTGCTCACCATTAGTGTATTCATAATATACAAATTATTTGATTTTATAATGTGGCTCGAGAATATTGCCGGATTTAAAAGGTTCGTAAGAATATTTCTCACTTTCCCTGGTAGAATATTTTTTCTTCCCAGTAAATGAATATCCAAAAATAGTCTAACGTCTTACATCACCAATACTCATGGGTGTACCCAGGATCAAAACTAGGGGGTGCAAGCCATATTGTTCAATCTGTAGTTAGGATTTAAGCATGGAAAAGGTGAATGAAATCAACATTTTAAAGAAACTGTAACAGCTCTTTATTAGTTTTTAAAATTATTTGCTTGAAATAATATTATTTTCCTGAAAGAAATTTGCGATTTCTGCTTCTAGGGGAGGCAGGTGTCCCCTTATGCCCCTCGCTGGGTACGCCAATGCCAATACTAACGTGTAAAAAATGTCCACGATATAATAGGATAGTTTCCTTCACCAAAGACAACGAAAGGCATTGATTGCGATTCGTTACCCACCATTAGTGTATTCATAATATACAAATTATTTGGTTTTAGAAATACCGGTTTAGACGAATGTTAATGGTCAATTTTAACCGCATTTGAAAAAAGC